>NW_025354191.1:0-2160 GCF_016433145.1 Gracilinanus agilis
CCCCTGCCCCAGGCCAGGTGGCGGGCGCGGGAGGCAGGCGGCGGCTGCAGCAGCAGGACCCACTCCCTTCATCCCCGCGCCCGCCGCGCTCCCCGGGGGGCGCCGCCGCCACCATCGCTGGCTTTCACAGCCCCGACTGGCTCCTGCCTCGGCGCTTCTCTAACACGTCAGCAGCCCTTGCCTCCATCGCTGGCTTTCACAGCGCCCACTGGCTCCTGGCACGGCGCTTCCTTTATACGTCAGCAGCCCGTGAATGGGGAGGGGGACGGATAAAAAGACACGTAGCTTGGCGGGACTTCCACGTCCTTAGCAACGGTTGCTAGGGGAGGAGAAACGTGTTACCTCGCCCCTCCCTTCCTCGTAGCCGCGATCTCCTCTTTGGAATCTGCGGCATGTACTTGGACTTGTAATGAAGTCCCTACCTCACCACCTTCCTGAATTAGGAAGGAGGGTTTTTAAAACCCTTCACAACCTGGCCCCCTCCTGGCCTTTCTAGGCTTCTGACTTCTTATTCGCCCCCACGCCTGCAATTCTCTCCTCATCTGCGCCTCCTGGCTTCCTGGCTTCTTTCAAGTCCCACCTAAAATCCCTGTGTTCTACAAGAAGCCTTTCCCAAGCTCCATGAATGCAAATGCCTTCTCAGTGTTGATTATCTACAATATATAACTTGTTTTTACATAGTTGTTTACATGTTGTCTCAATAAACATGTTTTAATCTCCTTCTCTCCTATGGGCGAGGATGTAGGGGTTACAAAAAGAGGCTAAAGACAGTTCCTGCCTTAAGGAGCTTCAATCTACAAAACAAGCTATATATGCAATAAATAAATAGCAAATAATTAAATGAGGAAGGGCACTAGAATTAAGAGGGGTTAGGGAAGGCTTCCTGATTTATTGACTTTAAATCCCCTTCCCAGAGAACCATCCATAGAATAAATATTTTTAAAGAAAAAAATCAAAACATCAAAATTGTCTGAAAATATATGCAATATTCACTACTGTGGACCTCACTTCTGCAAAGCAGTAGACAAGAATATCTTCTCATATCTTTTCTGAGAAGCCATGCTAGCTTTACTGTAATTCTTCAACATTCACTTTTAGTTATTTTGTGCTTGTCATTCCTTTCATTTCCTATTCTTGTAGTCAGTGTGTATATATATTTGCATTATATATTGTTTATATTTCTATGTTATATATAGAGATTATATATATTTTATATATATATATTTTACTCTGCATCAGTTCCTATAAATTTTTCCTTGCTTGTCTGTTTTCATCACATTTGTCATTTCTTACGACAGAGTAATTTTCTAGTACATTCAAATATCACAATTTGTTTAGCTATTCCCTAAGCAATGGACATATGCTTTGTTCCTTTTGTGTCCAACTCTTTATGTCCCCATTTGGAGTTTTCTTAGCAAAGACACTAGTCTAGTTTGCCATTTTCTTCTCCAATTCATTTTACAGATGAGAAATCAAGGCAGAGTTAATGACTTTTCCAGGATTCCACAGCTAGTGTCTAGTAAGTAATACAAAAAATGTTGCTGTACATCTTTTGGTCTATGAGGAAGCTTTCTGATAATCAATTACCTCTTTGAGGTATATACTTGGTAGAATTTTTAGGTCAAAGGGCATGGACATTTTAGTTATTTTATTTGCATAATTCCAAATTGCTTTCCAAAATGGTTGTATCAATTCACAGCTTTACCATCAATGAATAGTATATCTATCTTCTCACATCCCCTCTAACACTATTACCATCTTTTATTGTCTTTGCCAATTTCCTTCATTTCAGGTAAAACTTTAGAGTTATTTTTATTTGCATTTTCCTATTTGTAGTGATTTGGAGCATTCTTTCATCTGGGTATTAATTGTTTGCAATTCTTTTGAGAATTGTTCATAATTCTTTGACCATTTATCTATTAAGGGATAGCTTTTGGCCAAATATACACAAAAATATAATATCTACCCATACACATATATACACATGCACACATGTGTGATGTATGTCACAAACATACACAACATAGATTATACAACATATAGAGGTGTACCCATATGCATGTACATGCACAACATAATCTATATTTGCACATGCATGTATCACAACATGACAGCATGCGTGCACCATTGTTGTGAGGAAGATTATTATTTAGTTATTAG
>NW_025354192.1:0-3424 GCF_016433145.1 Gracilinanus agilis
ATATTATATTATATTATATTATATTATATTAATTTTATTATATTACACATAGAGGACTAAAATGATCACTGGGTGATGTCTTTTGTCTCAAGTATGAATTGGATTCAAGTCAGGCAGAGTTACATGAAGTTGTTAGCCTCCCTCTCTCTTCCAGAGTCATTGAAGTTCAGTGGCAAGATAAAAGTCAGGATGACTGGTGATGACTTGGGATACAATGGATGGCTTTTGTGATGTCCAGCTTAGCTCTAAGAGTTCCATAGCACCTCTTTCCACTAACTTCATGGCCATTAGAATAAATTGTCCTCATCAGCCCCTTCCACGGGGGGACGTCTTCATATGCCTGAAGTGAGACACCTTCCTAACTCACTGATGAGTCTGAGGTCTTTCAGTTACCCTCAAGCTATTTTACATCTCCTGCCTATGTGAGTTAGGAGTGTGTGGCTGCTCTATATGCAACAGCTTCTTGGAGCCACAAACGAAAGCTGGGCGACAAATGGGTGCCAAAAGAGGAAAGAAGCCCTGAAAAGGACGTCGCATGACCTAACACCAGGGGTGCTGGTCTTCCCTGAACACCCTATACACTTAGAAAAAGCAATACTAGCTGTTGGGGAAGGGGCAATCAGAAAAGAATTCATATAGAAGGTAATGGTTGAACTGAATCTTAAAGTAAGTGAGAGATTCTGTGGGATATGCATTAAAGTAGAGTACATTACAGTGATGGTTTACAATCAGTGCAAAGGAGAGAGACAGAGTGCTATGTGTTAAGAACATGAAGATAGCCTGTTTAGCTGGATCAGAGCATATAGGATGTAGAATGATTCATAATGAGGCTAGAAAGATGTGTTGGAGGTAGGTTATGAGGAACTTTAAAGTCCAGAAAAGTTTATATTTTATCCTAGAGGTACTGGGAACCTATGGAGTTTAATAAGTAAGGAGTGGCATAGAAACAGTGATATCTGTCCTCAAGGAAAATCATTTTGGTAACTGAATGAGGAATTGTAGTAAACAAAAAAAAGGCACAGGACAGAAAGATCAACTGAGAGATCATTGCAATAGTCCTGGTGAGAGATGATAAAAGCCTGAATAAATATTGATAACAGTATACATAAAGAAGAGGTTTTCAGTTCAAGAAATGTTGTGGTAGTCAAGGTTTGACAATTGGTTGTCTATGTGGTGTGAGGAAGAGCAAAGAGTTGAACTGACTACCAAGGTTAAGAACTTAGAAAAGTGGGGAAATGGTGGTAATATCAACAGGAACAAGAAAGTTGGGAGGAGAGAATAATTTCATGGGAAAGATGAGTTCTGTTTTGCACATGATGAATTTTAACAGTTCACAAGACATACAATTTGAAATGTTCAATAGGCAGTTGGTTCTACAAGACTGGAGCTCAGGAGAGAGATTAGAGCTGGATATATAGATGTGTGAGACATCAACGTAAAGATGATATTTTGTTTGTTTCTATAATAACAATATTTTATTTTCCCCAATTATGTTAAAAACAATTTTTAACATTTATTTTCAAGATTTTAAGTTTCAAATTTCCTCCTTTCGTCCCACCCCCTCTTTTACTTCCAACCCTCCCCCCTCTCTGAGAAATGTCATCTGATATAGATGTTTTATGTGCAATCATGTAAAACATGTTTACATATCAGTCATTTTGTAGAAGAGACCTCGGACTAAAAAAGGGAAAAAGAAAGAAAGTGAAATGAAGTATTTTTAGTCTGGATTAAGACTCTATCAGCTCTTTCTCTGAAGGCAAATGACATTTTCCATCATGAATCTCTGAGACTATCTTGGATCACTGTATTGCTGAGAATATCTAAGTCATTCAGAGTAGTTCATCAAAAAAGATTGCTGTAATGTTCTGGTTCTGCTCACTTCACTTTAGTTCACTTCGCATTAGTTCATATGTCATTCTAGGTTTTTCTGAAATCATCTTGTTCAACATTTCTTATAGCACAATAGCATTCCATTACACTCATATGTCACAACTTGTAAAGCCATTCCCCAATTGGTGGGCAGCCCCTCCATTTCTAATTCTTTGCTATAGATCTGCAATAAATATTCTAGTACAAATAGGTCCTTTTTCCTTTTCTGTAAATACTTTGGCTGGTAGTGGTATTGTTGGATCAAAGGGTATGTTTTAGAGCCCTTTTGGAGTCCTTGGATCAGATTGCAATTCTACTAACAGTGAATTAGTGTCCTAATTTTCCTATATGTCCATTTTCCTTTTTCTGTTAGTGGCCAATCTGATCAATGTGAGGTGGTACCTCAGAATTGTTTTAATTTGCATTTCACTAATTAAGAGTGATTTAGAGCATAGAGATCATATTTAAGCACAAGAGATGTAATGAGTTCACCAAGTAAGAGAAATGTTAAAAGGACCCAGGACAGAGCCTTAGGGAAAATCCACAATTGTTGAAGATGGCATTAATGAAAATTCAGTAAAGGGCACTTAGAAAGAGCAGATAAAGAAGCTGGAAGAAAACCAAAGGAGAATAGTATCATGAAAACAGGTAAGAGAGGGCATCAAGGAGGATGAGGTGGTCAAAAATGTGTCCAAACACAGCCAAAAGACCAGGGAGGATAAGGATTGAGAAGAGATTATTAGAATTCAAGGTTGATGTGACTAGTAGCTTTGGAGGGAACAGTTTCTATTAAGTGATGAGATTGGAAACAAGATTGTAAGAAATCAGGAAGAGAATGAGCTGTGAGTAAGTTAAGATATCTCCTATAGATGGATTTTTCAAGGAGTTTGGTTGAGAAAGGGACAAGAAATGCAGGACAATAACAGGGGGTATAGAATCTAGCAAGGGATTTTTTTAGAATGGAAGAGACAGAAAATTTTATTGACGAAAGGGAAGGATTCAAAAGATGGGGAACAAGTGAAAATTAGAAAGAGAGGCAGAGTGATAGAGCAGGAATCTGATGT
Source organism: Gracilinanus agilis (assembly GCF_016433145.1). Lineage (NCBI taxonomy): Eukaryota > Metazoa > Chordata > Mammalia > Didelphimorphia > Didelphidae > Gracilinanus > Gracilinanus agilis. The sequence goes on from NW_025354192.1 coordinate 2,934, forward strand.
AGAAATATAAGGGGAAGAATTGAGGAGAGTGAGGGGAGAGGAACTGGAGGCAATAAGCATAGACAGTCTTTCTAGGAGTTTGGGTGAAAGGGGGAAGTTATGGATAGGATAATAGCTTGCGGAAATGGTCTGACCAGGATGCAAAGGATTAAGGAATGAGTGAAAGGAGAGGAAGAGGAAGGCATTAGTATAGATAGCTTTTTGTTTTTATGCTGACATAGGGAAGAAAGATATAGGAACCTAATGGGAGGGGATCTAGTGAAGGTTTTTCTAGTTGATGAGGAGATGTTTATGTTTGAGAGCAGTAAGGAAGAAACCAGCAGATAGTGAAATACTGAAGATGAGAATGAGAGGGAGACAGGAAAAAAACAGAAAGAGACAGAGAGGCATGGGGTGGGGGAGACAGAGAGACAGAGTCAGAGACAGACAGAGACAGAGAGAGGCAGAGAGACAGAGACAGAGACAGACAGACAGACAGACAGAGAAAGAGA
>NW_025354193.1:0-2520 GCF_016433145.1 Gracilinanus agilis
TGAATGTTGTAGAAAGCTAGAGATTCTAAGAAGCAGAATTGAGGAGGGAGAGCATTCTAGGAATGGAGAGCAGCCAGTTCAATGGCAAGGAGATGGGAGATGGGAGTGTCCTTCCTGTTTGAAGAATAATAAGATCAATGTAGCTGGATCAAGAAGTATATAGAAAAGAAGAATGTTTTAGAAGAATGGAAGAACAGGTCAACATCAAGTTGTAAAGAGCTTCAAATTCTAAAAAGAGGAGTTTCCATTTTATCATTAAAAAAACAGGGAGCCATTGGTGTTTCATGAGTAAAGGGAAACAGATTGACATGGTCTGACTTGTCCTTTAGGAAAATCATTTTGGCAGCTGTGTGCAGGATGGATTGGAGTGGGAGAGAGACTTGGCATGAGACCAATTAGGAGGCAAGAGCAATATTCCAAATAAAAGGCACTGATCCCCTAGGGTACTGGGGCCCAGGATGGCTGTGTGAGTGGAGAGAAAGGTATAAGACAGAAGTGGAAATAGAAACATCCAGGATTTGATGATTGATCAAATGGGTTTAATGAGGATGAGGAGCTGAAGATGAAACCCAGGTTGTGGGCCTTGGTAACTGGGAGGATAGTAATGCCCTTGACAGTGATGGGGGAGTCCAGAACAGAGAAGAGTAAGGAGGTGGAAATAATTAGTTCTGTTTTTGTCAAGATGATTTGGAGATGTCTAAGCTCTCCTGTTTGAAATGTCCAATAGGTAACTTGTGATGTAAGTCTAGAACTCAGGAGAGACATGAAGATGGTATATAGAGAGATAATGATTAAACCCATGGGATCTGAATCGTGAGCTTCAGTAAAGAGAAAAGAAAACATGGTCCAAAATAGAGTCTTGGTGTACCCCAACAATTAATGGGTTTTCCATGGATGAAGATCCAGCAAAGGAAATTAAAGACACATAGGAGGAGAACCAAGACAGTAGTGTCAGTTCTAGGATGGAGGGGTATCCAGGAGGAAAGGGTCATCAACAATGCCAGATACTGAAAAGATCTCAAGAAGGCAAAGGATTGAAAATTAAGGATTGCTATTAATTTTGGTAATCAAAACACTTTTGGCAACTGGAGAGAGAAGTTTTAATGAGATCAAAGGACAGTTTAGATAATATTTATAAGAGAGTGAGATAAAAGAAAATGAAGGCGTCCAATATAGTTAGTTGAAAAAAGCAGGAGAAATACAGGATGATAACTACTGAGCAGGAATGTAGGAATAGTAGGCTCTGGTGAGGATTTTTTGAATGGAGAGACTTGGGCATGTTTATAGGAAGTAGGAAAGGGACATATAGAGAGACTGGAGATTAGAGAGATGGGATGAGGACAGTTTGGTGGGAAATATGCATATGTATGGGATCAAGGGTTTCTGGAGAAGACTAATACTTGTCATGGTGAAGGAAAACCTCTTAATCACAATCTAAAATGAAGGAGGAGATAGTTGAGTCAGGAAAGGTGATGTTAGAAAGACATGAGACCAGAAAGGAAAAAGAAAGAACTCTCATCAAATGACCTCAATTTTTTTTGAGAATGAAGCAAAATTCTTAATTAAGAAGATAAAGGGAAAGAGTGCTATAGGAGGCTTGAGGAGAGAACATTTAAATTTGTTTGTGGTGCATTAGAGAAGTGTTAAGGAAGATTGCCTTGCTGCAGTGAGAGCCCAAATGAGATAAGATTGCATCCTGTTTCTAATGGATCCAATCAGCTTGGTTGGTTGGCTACCTTCAATTACACAAATAAATCTAATAGACAAAAAGAAAGTATGGATGCAAATTAGGGATCCAGAGAAGATGCTTGAGGGGCCCTTAGGACAAAAAAAGAATCTTCCTTGACACAGTTGGCAATTGAGCATTCTTGAAGGAAGAGAAGAACTTTGAAAGGCAAATAAGGTCTTCTATACAAGATCCAGGAGTTGTGTGATTGCAGAGCTAAGAAATAGATTATTTTGTTCAAGGAACAGCTAATAATCCAGTCTGACTCCAAAGCAGAATGTTTGAAGAGAAATAATGTAAAATAAATTAGGAAAGGTGAGTCAAGAGTCAGATGATGGAAGACCTTAAATACCAGACTAAGAGCTTTGTATTTTCTGTTCCAGGCAAGAGGGAGCCATTGAGAATTGTGGTCCAAGGTCAAGTAACTTGCATTTGGGAATCAGGCTTTCATTAACAATCAGTTCACTCCAGCAATTGCCCGAGTAAAAAGTTGACCCCATTCAGAGAGAAACAGCTGAATGTGAATCAGCTTTTGAACTGTGAAGTGGAAGGAACCTTTTCCCTACTGCCAGTTAGGAATGGGGCCAGAACTCAGCTTTAGAGTAGCCCTTTTAAACCCCAGCCCAATCCTACTTGAGATTATCTCTCCTCATTCTCTAACAGGCCTATTTTCTAACAGGTGCTGGGTTAGGAGTTCTCTCTCTGCCACTACCATCACTAGACCAGTCTGCCCTCCAAGGTCATCAAACACCCCACTCCCAAACTTGTACTTCTAGGATAAACATTCAACCATT
>NW_025354194.1:0-2085 GCF_016433145.1 Gracilinanus agilis
AGTAAGACCGTGACAACTCCAGTTGACGGAATAAATGGGATCATTATATTTCAGTCTCCAAGTAATTATCAGAAATGAAGCTTTGTGAATTCTTTCCTAATGGGGCCACCTGCCACCGTCCCTGCCTCTCCTCCATAATAGCATTTTGTTTCTGAAGATTTTGATCTAGTTTTTGCTCTTCCAATTGTTTTGGACTTGGTTTTTCTCTCCTCCCCCCAATCTTGTTATAATGAAGAGATGACTTTGTGCCTGATTCTCTACCCTATTGTTGCCTGGAAAGCTGTGTGTCCAGAGTGCCTGTGGCAGGTATGTAAAGTGGTACAAAAACCAGGTGTTCAACCATAATTATTTGCTTATTGGCAGGCTTGATTGCTGAAACATCCGTTGTTGCAATTTGACAGTGATTTACTCATGGGACCTCTCTGTCCCTCCCCCTATCCCACCCCCTGCTGCCAGCTGCTCCTGACTTGTGGAGGCTGAGTTCTGTTGACTCCTGAGTGTGCATTGTTGATTTATTAATGGACTTTTGGGAGACTGTGCACTGAGCCCTCTGTGGACTGGCCATCTGAGAAAGCTACGTCCAAACCGCATTCAGCAAACTCAAGTTCTTTCCTCTGAGACTTCTAGGTACATGCTGGTGTATCATTATAGGACGGGGCGGGTTTTCACTTTTTCACTCATTCCACAGTTAGTATCATTTGCTAAGCACCTACTTTGGACAAAGCTAATATCTGACAGTCACCAGCCAGACCGGCCCCCTTGTTATGTATCCGACCCAAGAGGCAACTCTCCAATGGATCCCCTTGAGGAAAATCGACTTCTACCTCTTCTTTGGAGAGTAAAAGGATTATGTTGGGTGGTTCACTAATGCTTCTAAATAACATACATTCTTTCTGAGCCTTGGATGACCCTCCGGATATTTGCTGCCTGGTCTGTCAGGATGATAATGGATCTGTCTTAATAGACAAAGCCCTGGATGAACAGAGGAACCACAAACAAGAATCTAATTTAATAAATACTCTCATTAGCTCCTATGTATTTTTCCCCCCACTGTCACCTCAATCCCTAAACACCTGGAAATACACTCCACCTAAGTGGTGGTGTGAAAAGTAGTTATTAGATGTGAGGGGTTGGGGGAAAAGGGTTAAATGAGAGTATTTTAAAGTCCAAGACTGTAATATAACAAATGTTTGGTGAATTCAAGAACTTTCCTTATTCAGGTATTCACACTCCAGTCAACCTGGTCCATAGCATTCATTGTTGGGAATTTTAACTAATATAAATCAGGACTTGTTTCTTTCTCCACAAAAGAAACACTTTTCATTTGAAGCAGTGATGAGCAAAATACCTGACATTTTTTAAGCAATAACCCAAAGCAGAAATTATAGTGCAGGAAAATTCACCCACCCCAAATCAAAATCTTGAGTAGATAAGAGGAAAAAGAAACAGACAAACAAAATCCATTAGAGTTGTTCTCTACCACATGCCTATTTCCTCCTCTTATGGGGGAAAAAAGAGTCACAGCTTAGTGGTTTTCCTGAAAGAAGTCCTGTCTTCTCTAGCACTTCTAAGGGTCCAGAGAGATCTGCTCTAACCTTCTCCCTCAGCCTGTCTGACAATATACAGGAACATCAGTTCCGGAAGCAGCTGAACTGAGAGCCTGTCATCTTAATGCAGCAGATGATTTGATTCTGACCACAGCCCCCCAAACTGACACCTGTTGAAATAACATTGGAACCACATTTGTAACTAATCTCAACTGAGATGTCAACTCAATTAATATTACAATATGACTACCCACCAGACAATGTTGACGCAGAGCTGATGTTCCCAGTCAAGTCTGGGCTTGTTGTCGGTTACCTGACAAGCCCGGGAAAAAATTAATACTAAATATAAGGTAATTTAATTAACTCCTCCTTTCCCAGAAGGCACACCCAAGTGCTTTGGCTGCCCAGAGGCCTTCTAGCAAACAGAGGACTGTTTTACCTTCAATCAGTAAACACTTAACATGAGATTTTGTAGTTTTAAATGGGCATCGTAGAGCTAAGGCTGTGTGTGACACCTTTTGCTCACTAAATTTAAATA
>NW_025354195.1:0-4515 GCF_016433145.1 Gracilinanus agilis
AATTTTATTTTTAAAATATTCTTATATTATTAAAATGGTTATTAAGTGTTATTTTAATATTAAGTATATTTTTTACATTATGAAAATATTAGTGTTTAATTTTAATTTAAATAAATTAAAATATTAAAAAATAACTCTGAGGTAGCACTTCATACCTATCAAGTTAACTAAAATGACAGAACAGGAAAATGACAAATTCATATGTAGGTGAGAGAAAAGTGGAACACTCATGCACTATTGGTGGAGTTGTGAACTGATCCAAACATTCTCTGGAGAGCAATTTGGACCTAGGTCCAAACAGCTATAAAACAGTGCTTTCCTTTGACCCAGCAATACCACTACTAGGCTTATACCTCAAAGAGGTCAAAAAGAAAGGATTTTTAAAATATTTATTAGGAATTATTTACATGTTATAAAATTATTTATAGAAGCTCTTTTTTGTGGTGACAAAGGATTAGAAAGTGAGGGGAAACCCATCTGTTGGGGAATGGCTGGAAAGTTGTGGTCTGTGATTGTGATACAATATTTTTGTGCTCCAAGAAACGATAAACCTGGAAAGACTTATATGAACAGATGCAAAGTGAAGTGAGCACAACCAAGAAACATTGTACATAGTAACAGCAATATTGTATAATGATAAACTGTGAAAGGCACAACTATTCTGACCAAGAAAATTCCAAAGGACTCATGATGAAAAATGCTCTCCACCTCCAGAGAAAGAACTGATGAACTCTGAGCGCAAACTAAAGCATAATTTTTTCAATGTCTTTCTTGTTTTTGTTTTTGTTTTTTGTTTTTTGCAGCATGGCTAGTACGGAAATAGGTTTTACATGATTTCATATATATAATTGATATATTTCTTGTGACATAAAAATGGGCAAGAGGAAAGAAAAACTTGGAACTCAGATTTTTTTTTTTTAATGAGTATTAGGGGCAGCTAGGAAGATCAGTGGATAGAAAGTGAGGCCTTTCAAATGGGAGGTCCTGGGTTCAGATTTGGCCCCAGACACTCCATCTTATTTTGTTTGTATTTGAAACAATTTAATTGTGTCTGTGTTATGTCCTCCCAATAGAATGAAAACACTTTGAGGGCAGAGATTATTTCAATTTTTTTACTTTTGTGTCTGTAACTCCCGGGTCTGGCATTTAGTAGGTGCTTAAGAAATGTTTATTGGAAAAGCAGCTAGATGTCTCAGTGGATAGAGAGCCAGGCCTTGAGATAAGAGGTTCTGGGTTCAAATGTGGCCTCAGACACTTCCTAGCTGTGTGACCCTGGGCAAGTCACTTAATCCCAACTGCCTAGTCCTTACCACTCTTCTGCCTTAGAACTGATACCAGAAAGTAATGGTTTGGTGTTTTGTTTTTTTTTAATGAATGTTAAAAATAAACAAGTAATAATTTTATCTTAAATAAAAATTTAAAAAATAATAATCAAACCCAACCTTAGACACTAACTGTGTGACCCTGGGCAAGTCACTTTAACCTCTGTCTACCTCGGTTTCCTTAACTATAAAGTGAGAATCATATTAACACCTACCTCCCAGGACTGTTTTAAGGATCAAATGAGATAATAATTGTAAAGCATTTAGCACAGTGCTTGTAAGCACTATTTAAATATCAGCTATTATTATGATTAAAGTGCTTGGCACATAGAAAGTGCTCCAGGAATGGCAGTAGTGGTAGTAAGAGGAGAAGGAGGAGGAATTGCCTTCATATTTGCAGACCCAAGTCACTCCTTTTTTTTCTTACAATTTTTTTATTAATAAGCATTTATTTTCCCTCCCTCTCCTCAAGCCCCATTTGAAAAAAAAAAAAAGAAATAAAAAACAAAATCCCTTACAGCAAATTTGCAAAACAAATTCCCCCATTGGCCGTGCCCCAAAAATATCTGGTACTCTTTACCCTGAGTCCCCCACCCCCTCCTTCTCTATCAGGAGGCGAGCAGCATCCCTCATCACTGATGTCCTGGAATCATGGTTGGTCATTTCATTGGTCAGTTCTTCAGTCTTTCCAAGGTGTCGTCCCCATGTTGCTATTCTATCACTCCTTCTCCTGGTTTGGCACTTCCCAGCCTTTTGCGGTTTTTTGGTATCCCACAATCCATGAAAATGCCCCGTGAGGCCAGGAGTTCAGGGATCATGCACCAATATTTTACCAAAATTCAGGTCTGTTGAGGTAAAGTGACTGTTCCAAGGTCAGACATGAAGGGATAAGCTAAGAACAAGCCTCCTAATTTCCCACTGGACCACACTTCCTCCTCCTGAATTTACCTCCTTTAAAACAAACTAACAAAAAACAAACAAACAAAAACCACAAGACTAACAGCTCATGTATATCGTTTCTGGGGTAGGTACATGTTTGGGAAGCTCCCTTCTTTCTTGAACAGTAAGCAAATTTTTAATTTTAAAATTTAAAATTTTAATTTTAATTTTTAAATTTTAAATTTTAATTAAATTTTAATTTTAATTTTTAAAATTTTAATTTTAATTACATTTTACATTTTAAAATCTACTAACGGTCTCATTAATGTGGTTAGCAAGCCCTCCAGACCCTGAAAGCCTCTTCTCCCCCCGAAAGAGATTCATTCTCCCCTTTGGAACTTGGCTTGCCCAGGACACCGCATCCTCCTTAGCCCACTCTCAGGAGCATGGTGGAAGTCTCCAAAGAGTAGAAGGTTTTCTTGGACATCTTACAGCTCTCCACTCGCTTCTCTCAGCTGCTTCTGGTTCTGCCCTCCGGAGCCAAGGAGAATGAGGCTGATCTCTCTTCCACGGGACAGACAGCCCTTCTGATGACTTTTCAACAGCTCCCATGGTCCCTTGAGATCTCTCTCTTCCAGGAGAAACATGCCCAGTTCTCTCCATATATGTGGCATGGAGTCCAAGCCCTTCGCCATCCTGGTAGCTCTCCCCTGGACTCCCTCCAGTTTCTCAATGCCCTTCCTTTTCTTTTTTTTTCCAAAATGAATTTAATTTCTTAGATCCTGGGCAAGTCACTTAACCCCCATTGCCTTGCCTTTATTACTCTTCTGCCATAGAACCAATATGCAATATTGAGTCTAAGATGGAAAAAATAAATAAAATAAAATCTGGTACCCAGAAAGGAAACATCCGTTCAGGGCAGAGTCCATGATGCCTCTTTTTTTTTTTTTACTTTACCTTTATCAATATACTTTTCCACCATCCAATCCAAAAAGAGAACACATTAAAAAATAAGGAATGATTTTTCCATATTATTCATATTTGCAATAAAGTGATCATTTAGAGTCTACATCCCCAACGTGATGCCTGTCTTAATGAAATAGCCCAAACCTGTTCCCTTTGGCTCCTGAGGCAGGACCAGGAAGGAATGGATGGAAGCTTACAAGACAGGATTTATCATCAAAGATAGAATGGCAGGGACAGCTGGGTAGCTCAGTGGATGGAGAGCCAGGCCTAGAGACGGGAGTCCTGGGTTCAAATTTGGCCTCAGACACTTCCTAGATGTGTGACCCTGGGCAAGTCACTTAACCCCCATTGCCTAGCCTTTACTGCTCGTCTACCTTGGAACTGATACATAGTATTGATTCTAAGACAGAAGGTAAAGGTTATTTTAAAAAAAAAAAAAAAGATAGAATGAGCTGCCTTAAAAGGAGGACTTTAATTCAAGAACGGATGACCACTTGTCAGAGGTGTTGACAACACGGCCAAGAGGCACAGTAGGAAAAAGCGTGGGTTTGGAGTCAGGAAGACCACCTCAGACACTTAGTTGCTAGGAGACCCTGAGCAAGTCACTTAATTGCTCTCAGGTTCAGTTTTCTCATTGGTAAAATGGGGTTGATAATAGGTCTCACCTCTCAGGGTTCTTGTGAAGGTCAAATAGAATAATATTTATAAATATTATGTATAAATACGTATTATAAATAATATTTCAGACTTAAGGGACCAGGTAAAATGCTAGCAGTTATTATCGTTATTGCAGGAGAGTCAGAACCAAGCACTGGAAGGAGTGGATGGTTCCTGAGCTCTCAGCGTTGATATTCTCTGATTCGGTCATTTCAGTATGATACTGATGGAGATATGATTGAACCAATGGAAGGCTGGAGAAGAGGGAGAACCTCTTCTCCCCAAAGCTCCCTGCTGGTCTTGATGGGTTCATACCTGTGACTTTTCTGGCAAAAGAGGCGTCTTCATGGAAAGAGCCCTGAACTCTATGTCAGAACTGAATTCAAGTCCTGACTCTGCCACTTCCTATTTGTCTTACTTTGGGCAGAGTGCTTAGCCTCTTGGGGCTGCAAGATTAGAGGATTTTAGAGTTGGACGGAGCCTTAGAAGAGGGAGCAGAAAATGTTGAATCTGGGCACAGTGGCACAGGCTTGTGGTATCTACTGCTGGGAGAAACTGAGGCTGGTGAGCCCTGAAAGGGAACACAAGGGGATACCAGCCCTCCTAAGGAGGATTGAATTGGTACAGATGGAAAGGAAAGGAAAGGAAAGGAAAGGAAAGGAAAAGAAAGGAAAGGAAAGGAAAGGAAAGG
>NW_025354196.1:0-3003 GCF_016433145.1 Gracilinanus agilis
TATATATATATATATATATATATATATGTATAGTTGGGAAGACCAGGAAGAAACTCACATAGGAAGTGCTGCTTGGATTATGGCTGCTTGAAGGAAGAAAGGGATATGAATAGCCTATGATCAATCTCTAAATGCTCTCAGACTTAGGTTCAAAAATTGGAGACTTGGGGGAAATATTCTGTGTAGTAATTACAGCAGTAGTGACTCTGGGGACTAGTAGAAAGGACAACAAATCTTGTCAATCTCACTCACTTTACCTGAGACTTTGAAGGGTAGTTTCTACGTTGAGGGGCAATATGAAGGATCGAAACAAATATCTCCCCTCTAGCTCCATATTTGTAGTTTTGAGACCAAAGTTGATGACTCAAAGATATTAACAAATTAAATAGGCATTTTGGACTATAACTCAGATAAACATTTTTATTAGGCAGCAGTAAGAAGAACAGCCAGCAGAGAGTAAGTCAGTGGAGATGTTCAGCAGAGATCAGTTCTGCCCAGTGGAGTATAATATTAGCAAAGGAAACAAAGAAGCTTATGGCCATAGCTCAGGGGAGAAAACAGGTTCCTTGATGATAACACCAGAGAGCAGTAACAGTTCTACAGCCTTGGAGGTGTGAGTCAAACCCATGACTCTTTCACTCTGGCCCCTACATGTAGTAATTTGTTGTTTTTACTTTATTATTGTTGTTGTTATCAATAACTAGCATTTATTTAGTATCTACTATGTGTCAGGCCATTTCACATCCCTACTAAAGGAGTTCCATTATCCTCCTATTATCTCAAACCACAAATGTAAACTCCTTTATTACATATTTAAAATTCTTTATTATGAATTTTTCCTTGCCTTTTCATCCTCACACTTTAATTCTCTCCAACAACTCTTTGATCCAGCTATACTAGACTACTTTCTGTTCCTCCTACATGGCATGGTCCAAAATAATTTAATTTCTTTGAATAATTTGGTACCTATCTTTGGGTCCTTGAACCATCTACCCTCCACACCTGGGATGCTTTGCATTCTTATCTTTGCTTCTTAGTTTCCCCTTATTCCTTTAAAACTAAGTTCAAATCCTATCTTTTTCCAGGAGATCTGATGTAGTCCTGCCAGTTACTTGTGTCTTTAATTCTTAGATAACCTTCCATCTACTCTAAATATATTTTTTATGTTTCTTGCCAGTTGAATGTAAGCTCCCTGAGGCTAGGAATGATTTTTTTTACATTTCCTTGTATTCCCAAGTCTTATCATAGTTTGTGGCACATAGTAAGCATTTAAATGCTTATTGACTGACAGATCTCAGTGTTAAAAACACAGATCTTTTATTGCAATTATCAACTTAAGATCCTTAATAGTGTGTTGCAACCATTATCAAAAAGACTGATTAAAGCAGTGTTGCATAGTGGTAAGTGCCATGAATCTAGATTTAGGTATATAACCCTTGTACCAATGAATACATGATGCTAAATTGAGAATAATCAAGTGTTAAAGTATGGGATATGAGAAAAGAAAGGGATTAGTATAGGCTGAATTTATTGGAGAAAAGAGTGAATTCAGGTAAGCCTTTAGAAACTATAGAATTTAGAAAGGTGGGGACAAACCAGCTAGGGTGAAAAGCAATATTAAAAGTATGAAGATGGGGGGCCTCTAGGTGGTTCAGTAGATTGAGAGACTGGGCTTAGAGAAGGGTGGTCTTGTATTCAAATTTGACTTCAGACACTTCATTACCTAACCCTTACTAACCTTCTACCGTAGAACCAATAGACACTATGAATTCTAAGATGGAAGGTAAAGTTTGTTTGTTTTTTAAGTATGAAGATAAGAGTGAGAATTCAGAGGAACAGAGAACTAATTGTACTATCAACCTTCATTAAGTTGTACTTGTTTGAATTTCTTGTGCCTCCAATAAATCTTGGGATCTGCCCTTCTTTGAGTTTTCCTCAGATCCTAGGGAAAAACCTTTCTAAGAATTTCTCTGTCATATACAAAAGCCTAAAAAATGCTGAATGATAATAACAATAAGAATATTTTTAAAGTTTTGTTAATTTTTTTATGATTTTTTACACATCATTTTATATCACCCCCAACTTCAATTCCAGTAAAACCATTTTTGAAATTATAGAAAAACAATTAGGCCATATAGAGAAACAAAACTAACTTATTTATTAGTATATACAATGTTCCCTACTTGTAGGAATCCTACTACCTCACAAATTGGACAGAGGAAGTATTTTGTCATCATCTTTTCATGGCAATTAGTCCAAGTTCAGTTAACTTTTACACTTTTTTAATTTACAGTGTTAAAATGACTTTATACATTTTTTAGTTTCTTACTTTGCTCTGCATTGATTTATTCAACTCTTTCCATGTTTCTTTGAATTTCTCATATTAATTCACTATATTTTAATCAATGCTTATCTTTTTGTCTTATTATCAATTCTAAAATAGAAGAGTGGCAAGGGATAGGCAATTAGGAGTAAGTAACTTATCCAGGGTCAAACAGCTAGGAAATGTCTAAGGTCAGATTTGAATCTAGTCCCTTCAATTTCAGGCCTGGTGCTCTATCTACTACTGTGCTACCAAGTGTCTATATTCATTATTTCTTAAAGTATAATAAAAATCCAAAAAATCCACAACCTGCAGTTCATTTAGTTATCCCTCATATGATGGGTGCCCTTATTTTTTTGTCAATGAAAGTGCCTCAAAGACTTTTTCTTTGTGCCTTGGCCTCCATAGGGCATAAGCTCAATAATAGGTTCTCTGGGTTAAAGAGTACAAGTATTTAGAAATTATTTGGAATACTAATTTGTAAGGTCCATAGGACCAATAACAACCCTATGAACATTGTATTAGTGTGCATCTCTCCAAACAAACTCTTTCTAACACTAAATTTCTATTATAATCTCCATCAGATGTTCCATAGATGTAAGGTGAAATTTTAGAGTTATTTGAATTTAAGATCTCATAATGATTTGAGGGCACTTTCATATATATATATATATATATGT
>NW_025354197.1:0-1299 GCF_016433145.1 Gracilinanus agilis
GGAGGAGGGAAGGAAGGAAATTTCTCTTCCTTTGAGACCAAGCTCAAGTGCCACCTCAAAAGAAGGCAATTAAAGCATTTTTTAAATAGAAGGAAGGCCAGAAAAAAATCACTAACAGGGAAGCTTTGACATTTGAATTTAATATAATTTATAATATTGGTCTTGTAAAAGAATATTATGATTAATACTAATTGTTAATCTTCTTATATTAATTCATAATATTTATATTATAAAAGAAGAACAAGTGTACATAGTGTAGATTCATAGTTTCTCATTTTTCTGTTCTGTGTATATGGAATCACCTATTTTATTTGATGTTCAATTCTGAATTTAAAAAAATTTTAACTGCTTGTTGGATGAACAAATGAATGAGTAGATGAATGAAAATATTGATTAAGCACAAAGTTTAGGAACCAGGAGATGGACGATGTATTTGGTAGATAATGGAGAGCCACTGAAGGTTTATTTAGTATATGAGTGCCAAGATCAGAGCCTTGCATTAGGAAGATAATTTGGGCAGTAGTGTGAAGGATAACAGTAGCTAGGTGGCACCATAGTGCACTAAGTTTGGGATCTAGAATCAGGAAAACATTTTCCCAAGTTCAAATGGCCTCAGACACTTAGTAGCTGTGTGATCCTGAGCAAGTCACTTCACCCTGTTTCTCAGTTTCCTAATCTATAAAATGAGCTGAAGAAGGAAATGATAAATTACTCCAGTATTTTTGCCAAAAAAAAAAACAAACAAAAAAAAAAACCCAAATGGGGTCACTGAGAGTCAGACATTACTAAAAGGCCTGAAGAGCAAATGAAGGATGGATAAGGGACTGGAGCAGGGGACTGATTCGGGTAACTGCAATAGCCTAAGTAAAAGGTAGTAAGAACTTGAATGAAGGTGATGTCAATGAGAATAGAGAAGAGGCTACAGATGCCTGATATGTTGTGAAGTTCAAAGGAATGGCCTTTGGCAAACTGATTCAGGGGTGAAGGGTGGCTAAGGAGTCTAAGATGATCTCTCAGGTCTTAAGTCTGAGTAAGTGGATGGAGATGACACCAACAGAAATCAGGTAATTAGCCAAATATGGAGGCATGAGTATTAATCCCTGTTTTATCACATACTATTTTTGTAAACATAGGCAAAATCACGTAGAATCTCTGGGTCTCAGTTTCCTTATTTATAAAATAATAATAACAACTAGAATTTATGGAACACTTGAGCTTTATTTATATTATCTAATTTGATTCTTACAAACAAGAAGGGAAGGGAAGGGAAGGGAAGGGAAGGGAAGGGAAGGGAAGGGA
>NW_025354198.1:0-3859 GCF_016433145.1 Gracilinanus agilis
TACAATATATATTAAAATATATAAATATATTTACTTGTAAATATATTTATTTTTATCTTTTATTTTATGTGCCAAATATTTTTAAAACACTATTTAGGCTTATCATAATTTTATAAAATCTTTTAATATAAACAAACAATAAATTAAAGTTAAATTATTAAATGTGACATTTTTTTGTCTAACTTTATATTATATACTACATGAAGAAAAATAGGTCAATCTTGAGACCATATGAATGTCACTAAAGATTTCTCTGAAAATTCCTTTCTAGGCTGCCTTCCTAACCTCCATACTTTCTCTACTGTGTCATTCAAACCTCTTCACTCTAGCCCTAGACTTCACACTTTAGAAGTACCTTTGGCACCCCTGTGGCTTCTCCCTCTGACTATTACCTCCTAGAACCCCCATTTTAAGAAGTATCCTCAGATTAGCCAAATTTTCATTCTCCTCTAGGCTGTATTGAAGACTCTCCTCTGGACTTTTTCTACCATGCCCCATGCCAGGTAACACTTTTCAGCTACTTTAAAGTAATTGAAGCTTAACTATTTTTCTTTCTGCTTGATTTTTTATATTTCCATTGCTTAGCTCATAGAGAGTTGTTAGTAAATGCTTATTGATATTATTTCAGTTGGAAATTTAGAGGTCACATAAGAACTATTATGTGGAACTTGCCAGCACTGATCCTTTATTATAGTAAAATTTATGATTCTCCATTCTTCTTGATATAGGTCTACCATTAGTATGACCTTTATACTTATTGACCATGATAAGGCATGTTGTTTTTTGTAACAAATATAAAGAGTAATATTGCTACTTTTATTTAAAACCTACAAGTCAAAATTTTTGCAGCCTACAAGGTAGCATTTCCCTCTCATTATATTTTCTTTATTCTTTGTATATATTCTTTCTGCCTCAGCCTCTTTCAGTGTTTTCATCTCTGATTGCCATTGTTTTTTTTTCTTCCCCTTAACCTGTATTTGGTACAAGTAAACATTCTGATCATTAGAAAAGAATATTCCATGATGAAAAAGGAATAACTTATCAGACTTCACCACAGTCTTGATCCCCATACATCTCCCTCAATTGATTATGTTTTCATCACAATAACCTTCTAATTTTTAGATTTTTTCCCAGATAATAAAAAAAAAGAGGGTGGTCCAGATAGCTAATGTGAACCTTGTACTTTTTGGGAACTATAAGTCAATCAATCATATTTCTAATCTGTAATAAGCTTGAACATGGTAAGTGTTGCATCTCAAGGTCTTCATCAAAGAACTAGACCTGGTATCAGACTTTAAACTAAGATGTAGATACCCATAAGACCTAAGCCTTCCTGTAGCCAAATTTACAACTAATCAGTTTAACTTCAGGGTCTAATAATCTGAATAAGACCTTTACTCCTCTCTAAATTAATTGATGAAAACATGAATGGATGCAAAGTTCTATCTGGGATCTGTAGTTTCATCTCTATTCTAATGCAGATTACAACCTAACCACCATTTATAGTTTCATAACCTTGTCTGGAACTCAGAGAAGAAATGTGTCCATGGTCACACAACTAGTAAGTATAAATGAAACATTCAGACTCAGTACTGTCTGCCTTAAAGTCAACCATTCTCCTATGTTATCTGTCTCTTTGAAAAGTCCTACATTTAGACTATATTGGAATATATTATTCCTATAGGAGATCCATTCTCATCCCCTTAATTTCTTGAACCTCCCAATTATTTTAAGTTTACTTTTTAATTATTTTGTATTTGACTTTTTGTGTACATGTTTTGGGTTTTTGTTTTTGCCAAAGATTATATCAGCACTGTAAGGACAGGTACTGTTTCATTTTGGTCTTTGTCTTCCCAGCACCTAGAACGGTATAGCTATCATGATGACCTTTTATGGGTCAATCACTTAAAAGGGAGGCTGGAGACTGACAGAAATATGGGTGGAAGAATATAGAGATTAAGAGAGAGGGAACATAAAGAAAAATTTATGTCATATCAGGAACAGTTGGAGAAGATGGCTATACTTAGTCATATGAAGATGATTGTGATAGTTACCTATGAAAATATAAAGAAGAAAGAAAGATATGGAGACAAATAATTCAACAGCATGGGATTCAGTCCATCAGTCTGCTCTGATGGAAAAAAGAGAGTGAGCCACAAGTGAACCCAGTTTTTATTGCAGAATCAAGGAATGGGGAATGGGAGGTAGTTAATGAACATGTGACATGGCGGAAAATTTAACATTGGTTCTGTTGACAACCACGAGATCAAAGAGGCAGAGACTAAGGCAAGGTAGAAGTCAGCATCCAACTCAGAGGTCCAATTGACCTTTGGACTGAAGGCTTGGGGAGTGGTTGGCATACCTGTGGGAAGCCAATAAGAGAATAGATAAAAATCTGAGACCCCTCTTTTGACACCTCTTATGATCCATACCTTTTCTTATTGGAAAAACATTATAGACTTATTGGAAAGCTTTGAGTCCATAACCAGACCAGAAGCTACTGAGTTAACAATTTCTCTTCTTGACAATTTCTCTCCTTGATAATTAAGAAGCCTGAACCCTAAAAAATATATTACTTAGATAAGGACTGGAGCCAGACAATTTAGTCCAGACTATTTGACCAGGTGCAGATCTATAAATCAAGGCAGAACGCAATTAGTAAACAACTCCATGAAATTTATTTCTGCTCCCAGAATTAAACCCCTACTAATTGGTGGTTGGAATTTGGCCCTTGTCCTTGCACCCATATCTCTACTTTTTAGACTTTAATGGATTGTGTATGATTTGTAACCTCTTCACAGCTGTGACTCTTTCTTTGTGTTCTTTGTTTGAAACCAGTATAAAATAAAGTCCATATCCCATAGCATTACAGCAACATGGGCTAACCACTAGTGTGGTTGTTCTCATTTTTCCTTTTCCTGTCTTAACCATCCTATGCCACCAACGCCACTCAGGACCCAAAACCATATAGGGGGCTGGCTCTCTATACATACCATAAGATTAATGTTTCACTTTGTTACAAGGAAAAAGAGATCAATCATGTGAAATACAAAAACCATATCCACAGGTCTAGCACATGAGTAGTCTGCCCACAAGAGTCAGCCCTTGAGTACATCTATGGCATTTACATGACCTGTTCATGCCTGGATCCCAAAAATCAGTAACTGGCACAGAATCCTGTTGAATGAATGAAAACTTGAATAAAGTAATGCAGTAAAATTCTGCTTCCCTATAGATTCAATCCATTGACTCTGGGAATAAACAAGTCTAATCTCTTTCCCACATGACAAGTCTGTTAAATGCTTAAAGGTAGCTATCACAATCATCTTCATATAACTAAGTATAGCCATCTTCTCCAACTGTTCCTGATATGACATGATTTCTATACTATTTGCCTTTCAGTTCACTCTTCTGTATTCAATTTAGTATGTCAGTGTGGAATATCTTAAAATATGGCACCTAGAACTGAACACACAAAATCTGGATACTAAACATAAAATAAAACAAGCTGTGATGTCTTATGGCTTATTATACTTATGGCAACATTCTTATGGCTCATTAAAATACTGTACAAAATAAGAAAACTAACAGGTCAACAAGCACTTATTAAGTGCTTACTCTATACAAGTCACTTTGCTAGATGATGGAAATGTAAAACCAGATTCAACAAGAGGATTAACTACTGTGTTAATGTGTAATTACAATATGAACCCTAGAACTACAATTCCCAGCACCCCACTTTCCTTCTCACCTTATGTGCTGAGGTAGGGAGGATATCAGTTTTATATACCCCTGCCTGCCCCTCTCTGTCTCTCTCTGTCTCTGTCTCTGTCTCTGTCTCTGTCTCTCTCTCCCTCCC
>NW_025354199.1:0-7317 GCF_016433145.1 Gracilinanus agilis
AATATACATTGATGAAACCACAGATCCTTAAAAGAAACAGAAAAAACATCCAAGTTCCTTTCTGTTGGAAAGTATGTTAGTCATTTGGAGATCATAAAAGAGAAAGAAAGGCTGATATTAACTTGATTTCCATGATAAATAAAGCAGAAGTCTCCCAACTGTGACATTGTGGGCACTTTGATAACTGCTCTCAGAATTTGGAAAATTGCTACAGAGTCCAGAAACTAATTCCACACCCAGTGCTATACAACGTTTGTATTGCTAAGTACACAAGGATTGCTAAGTCCCAAAGATTCAGAATTGACACTACCTATGGTATTCCCAGTGACAAAATTCCAAGTCTTCCAGATGGTCCCAATGTGACGAAAGCTAAAATTGTTCTTGAGTCAAGTTCCTGACATGGCCACATCTGGGATACAACCAGAATTCTTTTGTGAAAGATACCCCACCCCCAACCAACTGAAGTCACAAGTCCTTTAGCCTAATTCCAACAATGTTGGACTTGGATGACTAATCCTCTCATTGGTATTTCGAACATGACTGTGCTCCTTTCTCCTCAGAGTCCTTCTAGGGCCCATATAAAAATTCTTTAATTATGCAAACCCAAGTCCTTTTCTTCCATGCCATTCAACGGAATTATCTGCATGTAGCATCTCTAGATAGGTAAACAAATCTCTGTGTTATAGTCTCTTCTTGCTCACTGTTCTGAGTCTGGTAAAACATCACCCCCAAGTATGTCACCTGCCAGTCTCGGGGTTACTGCCCTCTTGGTTAAGATCCTCCTCTTGGCAGATGCCTTTTTTTCCCCTTACGTCTCTCCTCATTCATCTAAACGCTACTTCTGGAGGCTATTCATGGCCATTCAAAACCATCCATCCATCACATTAGCCTTAGGTAGTGCTACAGCAAGCAAACGGTCTACCTTTATGTAAATGTCCATGTAGTTAGAAGTATCTCTTTCCCCCATCTGGTGTCTACATGGTACTCACTGAGAATCAACAGGGTCAGCAGAGCTTTTGCTGGCATGAGGATTCTTTATGCTTCTATGCAGTGTAGCCTCGCCGCATACGATGCAAATCCGGGGCTGGGTCTGCCCTTTATTCTCCTAGTGCTCCAAGTCCAGGGGTGCCTCATGAGCATGTAGACATACAGAGCATCCAGATAAGGGTGATCTCTTCTCCACTAGTCCCGTGGACACCGATTTCATCATTGGCCCCTACTTAGTCACTGAAGTATCTTCATGTTCCTAGAAATATCTCACTGGGAAGGTTCTGCTGATGTTTGATCTGGTGCCATTTCTCTTGAAATGTAGATCCTGCCAATTCCTCTGCTGACATGAAGGTTCTTTCAGTGTGGTTTATCTTGTCAGGGGGATTTTATACTCCAAAACAAGCTGTTGGGTGTCCTTGTCCATTAGACTCCAGCTTTATTCATATTGCACATCCTTGCTACCTCCTCCCTGTCAGTCTAACTCATAAAAGGGGAATGTGAGCTTTGGCTGCAAGAGCCTTCTTAAGGTTGGTTCCTGGCTCCAACTAGATTCCAATATCTCCGTTCTCTATCTGTCTCTGTCTGTCTGTCTGTCTGTCTGTCTGTCTGTCTATCTGTCTCTCCCTTTTGTTTTTTTATCACTTAATTTTCCAAATATATCTCTTCCCTCCTACTCAAAAGGCTCTTCTTTGTAATAAAGAATAGAGAGAGGTTGAAAAAAAAAAGCAGTTCAGAAAAACTAAACAATATTTCAACTAAGTCTAGCAGTATAGGCAGTATTCCCCGCCCACATCATTCCACACTCCCACCCCCTATCCCTGCAGAGAAGGAAGGGAAGTACATTTTCTCTCTTCTTTGAGGCCGGTCTTCATCATTATAAACAGCTTTCAGTTTGGGTTTGGCTTGGCTAGGCCCTTTCCATTTATATTACTGTGGAGCATCGCTTATTTCAGTCTGTAGCACTTCATATGGATCCCCATTCCTTTCTGCTTTCTCTGTATTCACTTGTTCCTTATGGTATGGTAATATTCTATTTCATTTATGAACCACAGTCTGTTTAATCATCTCCCAACCAACGCAGCTCTTAACGACAATAAAAAGGGCAGCTGTAAATATTCTGGAGTATATGGAACCTCTCTTTCTGTCTCTGACCTCCTTAAGGTATATGTCTGGCATTGGCATTCCATGTGGATATTTTAGTAACTTCTGTAGCATTGTTCCAAACCCCTTTCCTTACTGCTTAGATCAATTCACAGTTTCACCAACAGGATTCTAAATGTACCTTTGTTTCCATAGCTTAAAATGGATTGTTTTTTAAAGTCTTTTGTCATCTTTGCCAGTTTGCTGGGGATGGGGCAAAACCTCAGAGTTGTTTTAGGTTTCCTTTCTCTTATTAGTTATTTGGAGCAATATTTCATATGTTTATGAATACTCTGAAAGTCTTCTTTGGGAAACTCTTTGTTTTAGGGTAGTATAAAGAGCACTAGAGCTGGAATCAGAGGAACTGAGTTCAAATCCTACTTTTGACTCTAGTACCAAGGATCTGTGAGATCTTAAGAAAGGGCCTCAATTTCCTTATCTAGAAAATGAAAGGGTTAGTAAACAGGTAAGTGGGAGAAAAGATTTTTAAAGCAAATTTCCCTGATAAAGGCATCATATTTTGTATATATGTGTGTGTATATGTAAATATGTATATTCATTATGTATGCATATATTGTATATATGTGTATTTATATGCATATATATGGAATGCACGAGAAATGGCAAAACTAGGGGAACAGTTTATACTATAACAATAACATTGTAAAGAAAAGCAACTTTGAAAGATTTAAGAACTTTGATCAATGCACTTACCAATCAGTATTTCAGAAGGTACAAGATGAAGCATGTTACCCCCCACCTCCTCATATAAACTTGATTGACCCAAGGTGAAGGATAAGACATATTTTTAGTCAAAGCCCATGTGGGAATTTGTTTTGCTTCACTATGTATGTTTGTTACAAGGGTTTGTTTGTTTTTTCTTTTTTCCCCAATTTTTTGGGGAGAAGAGGTGGGAAGTAGAATAGGGCTAATGAAAGGCTAAGAAAGAAAAAAAAGGAAGGAAGGAAGGAAAGAAGGGGGAAGGAAGGAAAGGAAGGAAGGAAGGAAGGAAGGAAGGAAGGAAGGAAGGAAGGAAGGAAGGAAGGAAAGAAGGAAGGAAGGAAGGAAGGAGAAATATTTTTGTTTATGCACAAAAGAAGACAGAAGAAAACCCAGATAAGCAGCACGGTATGGAAATTATACATTGAAATTGTGACATACTTTAAAGGAAAAGCAAGTCATACATAATGGAGATTTGCAATTTCATGTACAACATTTTTTTTTGTTGTTCTACTTTGTATAAGGAAATGTTTATTTTTTTAATGCCTGTAAAGTTCGGAATTAAAAAAAAAAAAAAGAATTCCTCTTCAAAAGAGTGTGTTGGATTAGATGGTTAATGAGGTCCCTCCCATCTGTATCCATGATGCTGTAACCACTCAGCCATTGGTAAGTGACCACAGTTTAGTGCTGTGAACCATTCCCCACTCATTGGACAATGGCTTATGGTCTCATATTTATGTTAGTTTCCTGAACGTCTTTGATATCAGACACATTTGATGCAAATATTTTTCCTACAACCAACAGCTTCTCTTCTAGTTACACTGATTTTATTGTGTAAGTACTTTTCACTTTCACTTAACTGAAATTGTCCATTGTATCTCTAGAAATCATCTCTATCCTTTGTTTAGTTAAGAATTTTCCCTAGGGTGAATTCCCAATGAGAGCTAAATTGTTGGGTCTGGAGTCAAGAAGACCCAAGTTCAAATTCAATCAAATTTGTGTGATTCTGGGAAAATCACTTTAATTAATGTCTATTTGCTTCAGTTTCCTCAATTGTAAAATAAAGATAATAACATCTACCTTTATAGAGCTGTTTTGAGACTCAAATGATATACTATTTGCAATGTGATTATCACAGTGTCTGGCATACAGTTGGTACTATATAAATGCTTATTCCCTTTCTCTTCCTCCTTCCTTTCAGCAGAGCATCCCAACTAGCCCAGGTTGGGTTTCATCCCAAACCAAGACTATTGGCTCTAGCTAGAAGCCTTGCCCAATAATGTCCTGAACTGAACTGACCTTGCAAAGTCTGCATCAGGGTGCAACAAAAAATTGACTTGGCACACTCAGTACATAAGGAGAAGAGCAAGTCTTTCCCCAACTTTTTATTTTATTTTATTATTTTTTTTTTTACCAATAACATAAGAGGTTGAAAAATCTAAACTAAAGTTATTTTCGGGACCTAAGAATTTATGGCTCATGTAGATTGATTCTATAAATCAAATGCTACCCAAAAAAAGCATTTTCTTTGATGGAACAAAAACATTTTATAGGTTCTGCTCCAACAAAGAGGAGAGCATGCATTATCATATATACTGTCAGAAATTATCCCAAGTACATCAACAGACATAACAATGAGGCAACTTTGTTCAGCCACCTCTGTTTGGTCTCACAGTTCAGATCTGATCATGTTACCCTGTCCTTATCTCTATTCTCAGTCAAATAAACTTCAATGGTTCTCTATTATTTCTAAGACTCAATAGAAATCATCTGTCTTTTAAAGTCCTTCATAAACTTATCCCTTTCTACCTTTTCAGTCTTCTTATCCTTCTCTCTCCTCAAAGCATGCTATGATTCAGAGATGGTAACCTCTCTGCTGTTTATTTAAAGATTAGCACAGAAACTTAGACTGCTGGTTTTTCCAACCTGGGTCTGTTGGCCCCTCTTTAACTAATCTGGTTATTCTATTGCCAGAAGCTCACTATATTTGATGATGGATTTAATGAGGACATAGACTAGCTTTTTGTTGTTGTTCAGTCATTTGTATTCATGTCTGACTCAATCCATTTGGATGGTTTAGGGTTTTTTGGTGGTGGTTGTTTTTGACAGAGCTACTGGAGCGGTTTGCCATTTTCTACTCCAGCTCATTTTACAGATGAGGAAGCTGAGGCAAACAGAATTAAGTGACTTTCCCAGGGTCACACAGCTTTTAAGTGTCTGAGGCCACATTTGAACTCAGGAAGATGAGTCTTCCCGCTTGCGGGCCCGGCACTCTATTGTGCTACTCTAGCTGCCCTTGGTGTGCTCAAAGGTAAATTACTTAAAGGTAAATATTTAACAACTAGAACACACACTTTTTAGTCTGCATTATTAACATTTTCTTAAGTCTAGACAACCAAGAAAACAAGTTCTAATTTCTAGAAATCTTCCATTTCTAAGGTATAAATGCTCACCTTCAAAATTTAACAATCAAAAACTGGTTAGGCCTGGTAGCAGCATATTCCTGGACCAACTGCAGTTCAGAACTCCCAAACTCAAGCTATCCACCAGTCTCAGCTTCCTCTGCCACAAGGAGTATGGCAGTGCACCACCATGCCTAGAGACTCCATGAACTGTTGCTGGCTATTCCCAAGCCTGGAAAGTTCTCCCCCCTCACCTCTGCTTCCTGGTTTCCCTGACTTTCATCAAGTCTGTATATTGGAAAATCTTGAACCCCTGGAACTGCATTGCCCAGGATTCCTTTCTGTATTACCCACAATTCCTTTTTCCTTTCCTATACGTGTGTCTTTATTATTTTTTTTTCATATATGTGTGTCTTTATGTGGTCTGTAATATAATTTGGGTTCGCTCTGCCACACTCTCTTCCTTCCACGTGAAGTGAGTGGGGAACATTCTCTATGTTCTCTAGCTCTCTAGTTAAATATTAATAAATCTCTATAAATATTATACTTTTGGAGATATTGAATATGAATTTTAAAATCCACAAGTCTTAACTAAAAATCACACCTCTTGCAAGAAGCCTTGCCCTGTCCCCTTTAATGCTACTGCTTTCCCTCTGAGTTTATCTCCAATTTACCCTGGGTATTGCTCAGATGTACCCAGTTATTTGTATATTGTCTCCCCCATTCAAATGTGGGGTGCCTTTGAGGGCAAACTCTGTTTCTACCCCAGTATTTAGCACCGTGCCAGGCACATAGTAAAGGCTTAATAAATGCATGTTGACTGATTGATTATTCATACAAAGGACGGATCTTAAAAGGGAGATAAATGTTTGCTAATGTGTTTGCATTTGTTATGGAGTGGCTCTCATGCACAGTCCAAATTGGTGAGGGGGTTCCCTATAGATGGTGAGGATTTCCAGAAGCTCCTATTTGTGGATAACACCATATTGTTTATATCAAGTCCTAGAACATGGTATAGCATCCCAAATGAGAGTCACATGAGTTTGGTCTAATTATCCACCCACAGAGGAAATTCCAAGTGGATAAAGGTTTCCTATTGTTTAAACTATGGAATATAGGAGGATGAACAATGCTTAGAGTATATCTATAAGTAAATACATCTTGACCAAAGACAGCAAATGGACAATCAGCTTATGCCCACAATTGAAGAAGAGGAAGGGAGCAAACCGAGATACCTATGGGAAACTGCACTGTTCTTTTGATGTTCCTAGTCCTTTCTCAACAATATTCTTCCAATGGAAAGGCAGGTTTATATAGTGGCTAGAGGGTCATCTGAGTTGGTCAAGTCAGGAAGACCTTATTTCAAGTCCTGACTACCTATATTAACATAAGCAATTCCCCAAGATTATAAGAAACAGATGAGTTTCGAATTTGCATTGCTGGAGGAAGTTTCCACACCAACACTTCCTTGCCCGAATTAATTCACAAGTTCCGACCACTCCCCATACTCTTCAGATGATGTTTTATAACTGCTAATCATAGACTACTACGGTGTCTAAAGAACTGAAGTTGAGAATCCACCCAAAGAGCTTTGAAGAGAGTGATCTATAATAGATGTGAAAAGACTGTCACACCCACAGTTCTTCCCCATACTGAGAAATTATCCCAGGAAAAGGATGTGAAGGATGTCATCAGATAAATGTGTGATCGGGAGAAAAAAAAATTAAAAAGATAGGCCTGTCATCTAGAAAGAAAGAGAAAAGGGCAACTAGATGGGCAGCCAATATGTTCCCTCGCGTGTCCTTTGCAACATCAACTCAAGGAAGGCCCTCAGCATGTTGAATGTACCCCTTGCTGCAAAATGATGAGAGGATATGGATGAGTTTCACTATCAATGGCAGTAGGCAGGCACAGATAGGTTATAATCATTACTGTTGAAAGAATACTCTATTGGGGGCAGCTGGGTAGCTCAGTGGATTGAAAACTAGGCCCAGAGACAGGAGGTCCTAGATTCAAATCTGGCCTCAGACACTTCCTAGCTATGTGACCCTGGCCAAGTCATTTA
>NW_025354200.1:0-7712 GCF_016433145.1 Gracilinanus agilis
AAAAAAAAGAGCTGCCACCATCTTAGACTTTTGTGAAAAATATACCTTCTCTAGGTTATAAATCAGATTATGCTCAGGGATTAGCTCTCCTCACAATGATTTCTACCTCACTTTACTTTTTTAAGACAAACCGGCCCCAGAGCTGTAAAATGCAAAATGGAGGCCGTTGCCAGGAGGTTTCAGCAAAGTCTAAGTCTGGAAGAGGCTGGCAATGACGGACTCCCTTTCCAGCGGGAAGGAGCATCCCAGCAAACACAATGGGGTGCACCAGAGGTGGGAACCAGCTCGTAAAGAGGCTCAGCCACAGCTCCCACCCGAAATTAGAAACGTTCCTAAAGCGGCAGCTGGAAGCCAGGCTGCCGGGGTCCTCACCTCGGCCGTAGGCCCTGGCCTTCTTCGGATTGAGTTTGGGCTTAAGGGGGGCTCCCGGCTTGAGCTTGGCTTTGGGGAACTGGGACAGGTAAGTCATGACCGAGTGTTCGTCCACGTTGGGGTGAATGATCTCTTCAGGGGTGATGACCTGAAAGAGAGCACAGCGGTCAGCGCTCGGGCAGACAATGAACAAAGGAATATTGAAAACTCTCTGAAAGAGACCCGGGAAGAAGACGGTGATGATGAGCCTTCAGTCACCTCAGAGGGACTCATCCCATGAAAGTTGGGGCTTCTTTCCCCCAATGGGGCTCTGGGCTGCGGAAGGGAGACCAGACAGAACTCGACACGCCCCACTCTTCCTTCTCTACCACCCATCCCCGGCTCTCCAGTCACCCACATGCCATTCCTCAATAGTGGCCAGCCTCAAAGGCTCCCCAGCTTCTGCCAACGGTCAGCACTAGCCCTAATAAAATGGCAAAAGGCAAATTCCCTCAAAGCTGCACCATCCTCGAAGGTCTTCGTTCAGGAGAAGAGGAGGAGAACCGGCGCTGATTCTGCGCCGTCTGGGTGCCACGTGCTTTACAAGCATCTCCTGTGACACGTGTGTGGCCTCTCCTGCAGGAGCTGGTCAGCGGCTACTCCCTGCCAGGCTTTTTGCCCATCCTGTTCTGCTGCCACCGGAGCAGCTCCTTTAACAGAAAAGATAGCGGCCGGCCGCCTCTGCCTGGAAGAACTCTCACTGTCTAATGAGCCAGAAAAGCACACCGACGTTGAGATGCTCAGTAGCGACACCACCATGGCCATCTGTCTTCCCCCAGTGGTAGTTCTAGTCCTCCTGGCGCTTACGCTCTCCCCGAGGGCATAAACTATCATTTTTTTCCCTTTGTGTTTCTAGTCCTGGCGCATAGTAGGACCTCGATCACGGCTTCCTGAACGCCGTGACCGTAGAAAAAGACTCAGACCACCAAAGAGAACGGAGGAGGGAAGGGCTCTTACCTGTGGGACTCCCAGCCAGTCATCCGCCTGCTGCATGGCTTCCCGGGCATTGTCCACAGGCTTCGAAGGATCCCAGGATTCCCAGTCGGGGCAAAGCCCTGAAGTATAAAGGAGATGTTAGCTAGACACTACGCAAAGGGAAGTGCTGGCAGGGAATGAGACGGAGCAAGGCTGCTGCTCAGTCCTTCCTGGGCTTTCTTCAAAGCCAAGAGGAATTATATAAACTGTATCAGCAAGTCAAGGTAGTCTACAGGTCATGTCTCACCTTCCGGGAATTTGCAAAAGATCAGACAATCATCCTGCAATGGTCCGAGGAAGAATTCCCCCAACACTGAGCATGTTCCTTCAGAGTTCTCTCCAGCTCTAGGACTCAATTATTATCTTCCTTTTCTTTCATGACCAACTCTTGATGACCCCATTTGGGGCCTTTCTTGGCAAAGATCCTAGAAGAGTGTGCCCTTTCTTTTTTCAGCTCATTTTACAAAACTGAGACAGGTTAAGTGACTTGGCCAGGGTCACACAGCTACTCACTGTCTATGGCTGCCTTTATATTCCTTTACTATAATACAATAAAGCTTAAATTAAAAGAAATTCACCAGCTCATCCTAGGAGTGTTGTTGTTTTTAAACATGGGTAAAGGGTCTAGAACTTGATGTAGGAAAGTGATTTATGTCAGGTCACTTTATCTTAAAATTCCACATTTTCCCAATATCCATTGAGACCCTCTTTCCCAAGAAGCAATGGACTGGCCAAGCCTCTCTTTCCTTGTTTCATCTCAGTCACTGCAAACAAAATGAGTCAGTAGGACTCAAGGGGAACTCCTGGTTCCCAATCAGTTCCTAAGAGGAACAACTTCAGCCTTGAAGGCCTCCAGAACGTGGCCCCACTAGAGCCACTCAACCTCATCACTAGCAATTTCTCCACCTTCACCCTCTTCCTTAGTCTCGTCGGCTTCCTCAACTCCCCTGCTAAGCTCATTCCAACCTATTCACCTTGGCCTATGCTGTTTCTTCATCCCAGAGAATCAAAATTCCACCAGGCCTTTTATTGTGTAATTATTTAATTCTAAACTTGGTAACCATCAATAAAACTCTGAAATAAGCAATTTTTAACTACAGGCTACATAAAGCAACAAATTCCAAACTATTTCATTTGTCGTTTCCTTCATAAATAGGTTGACTACCAATTCCTAGCACTGAGCAAATATGCTCGCTCTCTGTCTCTCTCTCTCTCTGTCTCTCTCTGTCTCTGTCTCTCTCTGTCTCTCTCTGTCTCTCTCTCTGTCTCTCTCTGTCTCTCTCTGTCTCTGTCTCTTCCCTTCCCTCCCCCCCTCTCTTTTTAGTAAATATGGGGGACTCTGGGCATGGAACACTGAATAAATAGTCAGCTTCAATTCCTGGGTTGCGTAGTTTTGCTAAGCTGCCATGTTTTGCCCTTTCTATTCTTTGTTACAAGGAATGACTTCCTCTCCCTATCTAAACTTGGAAATGAAGGTTATGTGAAAAAAAGACATCAACTGAAATTTTAAGAACATTATTCTCCCTGCCCATCCTTCCAAATCTGGCTTAAATCCTACCTGCCCCAAGAAGCTTTCTCCAGGGATTCCATCGCAGACTCCTCTCACCTTCCTTGGGGCTCTTACTGCACTTATCGTCTAGATCACTACTCAAAATATAGGTTCTTGTCACACATTAGTCTGAGGCCATTTCCTCCTCCTCCTCCTCTTAGTTCAGAAATTCCTAGCCTCCTTGTTCCTCTTTCATATTCTATTCCCTCCTAAAGGTCTTCCCAGAGTGCTCACTTAGCACAGAACCTTCCTCTAGTTGGCTCCTTCCTCCCAGAACTTCCATTTTGAGGAAAGTGCTCAGGCCCACCGTGCCCACAGATTCTTCTTCGGGCTCTGCTCTTGACAGGATTTTTTTCCCTCTCCCAACCCTGCTGATACCCTCTCCTACTTCCTACCACCTGAACTTCTTTTTTATGTGTTATCTTCTTCTATTAGAGAGGAAGTACCTTAGGGTCTGGACTATGGATCATTCTGCTTTTACTTGTACATGGTACAATCCCTAGTACTTAATAAGTGCTTGATAAATGCTTGACTTGACTTCACCAGCGCACTGCCAGAAATGGATATTTCTATTTCTCTAATGGCTCTCTCAACCAGGGAAAATACTGCTTCATCCCACTAATCTCGAAACAAAAGTTAAAAAAAAAAAGTGCCTGAATTTTTCCTTGAAGTTCTACTGACATCCTCTCAGTGAATCAGAATTCTGACTCTAGAAATATTATTTCTAAGATTAACAAGTAAAAGAACCACACCTACCCCCAACTCCCATGTCCCGCTAGCCCACCTAGAATTCAGAACCTGGGAGCAGAGAACTGAACAACCCGGTAAAGGAACATTATTTGATGTGTGAGTGGGGCAGTGTTTATAGACTATGCTAGGCAGCCCAAGTTAGGATAGTTGAGTCCAGTCAATCATGCATGGACAATTACGAAGGTAGTCTCTTTCTGAAATGTACTAAATCTAAATCTATGACCCCCTCAGAGATCGTGATCATTAAGGCTGGTCATGAAGCAGAAGAGAGTTGGCCAGAGCAGAGGAGAAGCTGATTGTATTGCTGGCCTCTAGGTGTTTTGTCTTCTTACAGCTCATACTGACCAAGCCCACATCCCAGGAGAGAGACTAGCCTGAGTAGGTGCCCACTCCTGGTCCAGGGTTTAAGGTCTGTGGACTCAAGAAGTTATACCCAGGGCAGTTGGGTAGATGGCTCAGTAGAGAGCCAGGTCTGGATACTGGAGATCCTGGATTCAAATCTGGCCTTAGACACTTCCTAGCTGTGTGACCCTGGGCAAGTCATTTAACCCTCATTGCCTGGCCCTTATCATTCTTCTGCCTTGGAACCAAAACTTAGTATTGAGAGTTTTTAAGGATATGACTCTAGGCCTTTGGCAGGAATGCAGATGAAGGTCAATGCTATCATGGGTCTATTGCTAAGTCACTTAGACAAGTATTTTCCCTTTCAGGTCTCTATTCCTCAGAGGGGAACTAAACCAAGGAGTCCCTCCCAGGTTTCCATGAAGCCTGGAGATCACTGAGGGATGCCAGATCCAGACAAGCACTTACCTGGGGCACAGCTGTCCACGAGGGCTCCCAACGCTTTGCCATCTTGCCAGTTCTGGTTAAAGTTGGTGATGGGCAAATATGGGATCTTGTTTTGAATCCAACCTAACAGCCTCTGCTTTGGAGTTTGCTTCTTGGCATCATCATCTCCTTCATCTTCCCACACAGGCATGGAAATCGAGTAGTGGAGAATGAGGGTCCAGACCAGGCCAAGAATGAGCTTCAGGTTTCCATCCACAATGGCTTTGCTATCTGCGGAGGGAGACAGAACAAGAGACACTTAAGTTCACTCATTCTTCAAGATGGAGCCTTTAGAATTCCAACTAGTCCAACTGGGCAAAGTACCGGATTCTACCATATTCCATAAAGTTATGGCCGCGTGAAGTATTCCTCAGGACCAAACGATATCCCCGTGTCAATAAATATCAAAGACAAAAGCAACCTCTTGGTCTCCAAACTAGTCCAAAGAACAAAGGAGGCTGAAGTTCATTCATTCTTCAACACAGATCCTTTAGAATTCCTCTCGAGGTCCAGTGGGACAGAATACGATGGGATCTACCATATTCCACACAAAGCAATGGCTTAATGAAGTATTCCTTGGGAACAAACAACACTCCCAAACAAAAGGAATCAGTCGATCAATATTTATTGAACACCTGCTGTGTACTACACTCTGTGCTGAGCACTGGCACAGCCCCGGCTCCAAACTAGTCCAAAATGGACATAGATAAAATCTAAAATCTGAGAAGAGCAAATAAAGAGTTTCCATTAGGATTAAAGGAAACCATAGCATTTCCCATACAGTGGAAAGAAAGTTAAGATTGGAATCCAGAGGATCTAGGGTTGGATTTCTCCACTAACCTCTGTTACCCTGGGCAAGTCCCTCAACCTCAATTTCTTCATTTAAAATGAAGGCACTGGGGGGCAGCTGGGTGACTCAGTGGATTGAGAGCCAGGCCTAGAGACGGGAGGTCCTGGGTTCAAATCCAGCCTCAGACACTTCTTAGCTGTGTGAGCCTGAGCAAGTCACTTGACCCCCATTGCCTACCCTTACCACTCTTCTGCCTTAGAACCAATACGTAGTATTGACTCCAAGACAGAAGGTGAGGGTTTAAAAATAAATTAAATAAATAAATTAAATAAAAAACGAAGGCACTGGACTAGCTGAACTCGTAGGTCCTTTCCAGGACAGTGAGGTGGGACAGTAGATAAAGCATGAGGCTTAGAATCAGGAAGATTCATCATCCTGAGTTCAAATTTTGCCTCAGACACTTACTAGATGTGTGATCCTGGGCAAGTCACTTAACTCTGCTTCAGTTTCCTTATCTGCAAAATGAACTGGAGAAGGAAATGGAAAAACACTCCAGTATTTTTGCCAAGAAAACCCTGAAATGGGGTCACAAAGATCACTGAAACAACTGAACAACAGCAAAGGTCCGTTCTAGCTCTAAATCCATGTTCCTAAGATCCCTCCCAGATTGGAAGTCTCAGATAGCTTCTGAATACACAGATAGTCCTGATGGGAGTGTCTCCATTTACGTCTTTGTAGTTCTGGCTTCAAGCACAGCGTCACGGTTTGGAGGAATGTCATGTCTGAGAAACTGAAACTTGATATTCACAGCCAAAATGTTGGTGAAGAGAAAGCAAAGCGACGCGCCGAGATCTGGATTCCAATCCTAATTCTGCTACTAACCCCAAACGAGCTTGGGGAAGTGCGCAGCCCTCTTCTCTGCTAACTGGTGCTTAATATCTCTTCCCAGGCCCCCTCGGCTCTAACACTGACCCGCCTAGCTTTGAAGCAAGGCCTTAGTTCTCTGCTCTCTGCAGGCCTCATTCTAGCGATCGCTTTATTTTTTATATTTTTTATTATTTTTTATTATTTATAGCTCTATCACACAGGCGCACATGGAGCTGGTGTTTCTGTTCCAGATGCCCCACGTAGCGGGCACGAATCGCCAGGCCCATTTGGAAATGCCTTCATCACTTCAAGATGGCGCCCCAAGCCTCCACCTGGTTTTAGAAAGCGACACACTGGAAGGATTGTTGATCTGGAATATGGTCCCATGTGTACAATGTGGAAAAAATCCATCATTCAGGGACAGCGAGGTGGTTCGGTGGATAGCCTGGAGCCAGATCCTGGATTCAAATATGGCCCCAGACATTTCCTAACTATGTGACCCTGGGCAAGTCATTTAACCCACCCACCTCCTGCCTACCTCTTCCTGCTCTTCTGCCTTAGAACCAATATAGGGGATTGATTCCCAGACAGAAGGTAAAGGTGTTGTTTTTTTTTTTTTAAATCCATCTCAAAAAGCATTTGTTAAAAACTTTTTTCACTTTCTTTCTTCATTTTTACACGTAAAGCTGGCCTACCATCTCAGGGAAGGGAGGGATAGAGAGAATTGAAGATCGAAAATTCTTTTTAAAATACTGGAAATTATTTTTCCATATAATTGGGGGGAAATTCATTTTTTGAAGTATTTAAAAGCGTACCTAGGTGCTTCCATGGAGAGAGAGCCAGGCCTAGATGAGTATTTGCTTTTTTTAGTCATTAGTATTAGTAGTTAGTAGTTAGTAATTTAGTAATTAGTAATAGTAATTACTATTAGTATTGATTCTTTTTCTTCTTTTAAACCCTTACTTTCCATTTTAGAATTAATCCTCTATATTGGTTCCAAAGCAGACCAGGTCTGATTTTCAATCCACTGAGCCACCCAGCTGCCCCTTTAATATCAATTCTTTTTTTTTTATTTATTTATTTTTTTTAACCCTTAACTTCTGTGTATTGGCTCCTAGGTGGAAGAGGGGTAAGGGTGGGCCATGGGGGTCAAGTGACTTGCCCAGGGTCACACAGCTGGAAAGTGTCTGAGGCTGAATTGGAACCCAGGACCTCCTGTCTCTAGGCCTGGCTCTCCATCCACTGAGCTACCCAGCTGCCCCTTTAATATCAATTCTAAGACAGAAATTAGGAGTTAAAAAAAAAAAAGGCACTTATGAAGGGTGTACTCTGTGCCAGACACGGCTAAGCCCTGAGCAAAACCACAGCAAAATCCCAGGCTCTGCCCTCGCAGCCAGTCGCCCGTTTTATCCTTCAGTGTTTTAAACCTATTAGCTGAGACAACTAAAGATTTGGGGAAAAGACTGTCGTTTCCAAAGAGCGCAGTTTGTCTTCTGGAAGTTTTCTGGGGAGAGGAGGAGGAGGAGGAGGAGGAGGAGGAGG
>NW_025354201.1:0-5434 GCF_016433145.1 Gracilinanus agilis
AGGAAAGGAAAGGAAAGGAAAGGAAAGGAAAGGAAAGGAAAAGACAGTAAGTTACAAAGAAGTTGCTGAACTACTTTGGTAGAAAAACTCCGCTGAGAGTTCCCTGTACAAAACATTTCAGTCCCTGTCCCTATATGCCACTACAAACCAAGCCGTATCATCTGCCAGAGGGACACTCGGGAAGAGACTTCACCGAGAAATCTATCAGTGGAAACAACAGGGAGCTCTTTAAACATTTGTGGCCTATGAGAAGTCCCTCCCCACCTTTCCTTGGCAGAGATTTGGGACTATGGAGAAGGGGTACTGAGCAGAATGCCAGCCTTCCGGAAAGGTTGGCCAGCTTTGCTGAGCCTGTCCTCCCCTTTCCCCTTTTTAAATTCTTTCTTATGGGAAAAGGAAGAGGAATACTTCTAGAAATGTCGATGCTGTGGCAGAAGGGAGTGAGTGTTTACTTCGCTCCTGCTGACTGACAGGGATGGGCAGTTAGGTGGCAGAGTGGTTAGAGCACTGGGTTTGCAACAAAGAAGACTCATCTTCTGGAGTTCACATCTGATCTCAGATACTTACTATGCTGTGTGACCCTGGACAAGATGCTTCACTTAACCCTATTTGCCTCAGTTCCTCATCTGTAAAATGAAAACAAAATGGCAAATTGCCAGGGCCACGGTCTTTGTCTAGAAAACCCCAAAATGGGGTCATGAAGATCCAAATACAACTAAAATGATTGCGCAACGATAACAAAAAAATATGACAGCTATTGTGCTAAGTGCTTTCCAAATGTCACATTTTCCATAAAATAATTTATCAGTAAAACATTTATTTAATAAACAGTCAACCAAGAAAAATATTCACAAAGTTATGAAGTCTGAACCTTGAAAAGAAGCCGAAGAGTTCTAAATTCTCCAAACAGAAAAAGGAATCTGATGCAGCGATCCACAGTCTCCATATAGATGAGATGAGTGTCTTATAGAGTGGCAACAGGGCATAAAGGATAGACTTGTAGATTTGGAGGGAGGAAATCATCAGTTTCAAATACTACCATTGACAGTAATTCTTGAACCATGATCAAGTCATGGCTCTATTTAAAGAAGTTGTTTTTTTCTATTCAGTTTTTAAAGGGAATAATAATTTTTTTTAATCCCCATGTCACCTGATCCATGGAGGAAGAAGTGGCACTCTGGCGCTTACTTCCACCCTCCTATTTCTTCTTCTTTTTTTTAATTTCTTTTTTTTTTAATTTTTTAGAAAAATTTTCCATGGTTACATAATTCATGCTCTTACTTTCCCCTTCACCCCCCCTTCATCCCCCCATAGCCGATACACATTTCTACTGGTTTTAACATGTGTCATCAATCAAGATCTATTTCCATATTATTGATAGTTGCACTGGTGTGGTCATTTCCAGTCTACATCCCCAATCATGTCCGCATCAACCCATGTGTTCAAGCAGTTTCTTCAAAGAATTTTTATTTCTTCAAAGAATAACATTTCACCTCCCAAACTCTTTGTCTTCCCTTTATTTTCGGTATTCAAATTCTTTGTTGCCTGTTTGTTTTAGTGGTTGTGAAGGAATAATCAGCATTTTAAAAAAAAGGAATAATCAAGATTTTCTTAAGATAGCTCCAAATGGAGATAAGTTATGTGATCACTTTCCTTTAAGTGGTTGAGATCCATAATGCAATCAAAAGTGTATACCAGGGGTCAGCTGGGTAGCTCAGTAGATTGAGAGTCAGGTCTAGAGATGGGAGGTCCTGGGTTCAAATCTGGCCTCAGACACTTCCCAGCCATGTGACCCTGGGCAAGTCACTTGACCCCCATTGCCTACCCTTACCACTCTTCTGCCTTGGAACCAATAGACAGTATTGACTCCAAGATGGAAGGTAAGTATTAAAAAAAAAAAAAAGTGTATGCCAGGGGTTCCCAAATTTTTGGCCTACCGCCTCCTTTCCAGAAAAAATATTACTTAGCCCCCTGGAAATTATGAAACTATTTATTGAACTCAGAATAGAATGTAATACAAAAAAGTGTGGCCATCACTGCTTCCCTGCATCACTGCAGCAGCCACCAGGGGGCAGTAGAGCCCATTTTGGAAATCACTAGTATATATAGTCATATTTTAAAACATTTTGTTAGGGGAAAACCTCTCCAGTTTCAAAGCCTTGGGATGGACAAGAAGAACATCCAAAGATTAAATATAAATGGCATTTGCCCTCCTGGAGTTTGCAATTTGCCAGGGGATTAAGGCACTGTCACAAGGAACCGTGTTACAAAACCATTTGTGAATTCAAGAGGTATTCCTGACTCCTGGGAGAAGAGAAGCCTTCCCTGAGGAGGTGGTAGGAATCTCACTGGGAGAGAAGCTAAAATGATGGCTTTCTTGGCATAAGGGAACTTATAATCAAGGAAGATCCAGTCTGCAATTAAGTGTGGCAAATCTCTGAAGATTAAGACTGAAATATTAAGCAGGAGCTTTTAATGTCTATTTGTAAAATTGTGTCAATGTGTTTCTTTCGTTAATTAGCAGTGTGTGCCAAATGACCTATAATTTCTAAGAAATAAGAATAGGTGATGATGGAAATATCTAGGTAATGAGTTCCTCAGCACTCGGACAAATTCTAAGAAAAGAGACAATGAACTGGGAAAGCTCTAATCAAGGAGTGCTGGCAATAATGTGGACTATTACATTCAATTAAATAGATCAAATATCAAAGCTCTCTTCACCTAATCAGGGGCAGTTAGGTGTAGCAGTGAATAGAGTGCTCTGCCTGGAATCAGGAAGACTCATTTTCCTGAGTTCAAATCTGGCTAGCTGTCTGATCCTGAGCCAGTCATTTAACTCTGTTTGCCTCAGTCTCCTCATTTGTAAAACGAGCTGGAGACAGAAATGGTGAACTACTCACTCCAGTACCTTTGCCAAGAGAACTCCGAATGGACACAACAAAAACAAGTGAACACCACCACCTAATCAGAACATCATGGTGGCACACCTTATCTTCTGTATTTTCCATCGCTGCTTCTTTCCTTCCTTTGTCCACATTTGTTTGCCTGTTGTCAACCTAATTAGAAGTTGCACTCCTGGAGAATAAGAACTGCTTTTATGATTTTTTGTATCCCCAGCAATTAGCACAGTAACTAGCAATTAGGAAGTGATTAATAAATGCTTGTTAAGTTGATATGACTTGACATTTGTCTGTTACTGTATTCACCAAAGAAAGAGGGACACCTTGGCTATGAGCTTCCCTCCTCCCTATTTAGCATCCCCTTTGTGCCCATTTCCCTCAACTAAATCTAAAACTGGCAAATTGGTTCCTATAAAGACTACTTCTCTTCTTAGGGTTCTTGGGATAATCCTAAATCTACTGCTGTTATTTTTAAGCCCCCATTGGTGTGCTTCCCATTTGACAATTAGCCGATTCGATATAATTTGCTTTTAAAGAAAATACTTTCTTAAGGAGAAATATTGAGAACAGGAGTCATAAAAACATCTCCCGCACCCACCCCCCAAAACCTAGAAAGAGTTATTCCAATTAAAGTAGTAGCGAGACACATTTGTAAACAACAGGGTTGGCAAAAGGGTACCTCACAGCTCTGCGTTATTAAAAAGTGTGTTGAGACAGCTGGGTAGCTCAGTGGATTGAGAGCCAGGCCTAGAGATGGGAGGTCCTAGGTTCAAATCTGGCCTCAGACACTTCCCAGCTGTGTGACCCTGGGCAAGTCACTTGACCCCCATTGCCTACCCTTACCACTCTTCTGCCTTGGAGCCAATACACAGTATTGACTCCAAGATGGAAGGTGAGGGTTTAAAAATAAAATAAGATAAAATAAAAGGGAAGATAAGATGTTTAAAAAAAAAGTGTGTTGCTGCATTTTTTCACCCTTTCCTCATAAATTCCTTCAATATCAGTTTATTTGTTTGTTCCATCAATTGATTAATTAAAGTGTTTAAGCCTTGCTTCAGCCTAATTTCTTTCTTTTTATTCATTCCTTTCTATTCTCATCATTAGTCCTGCTCCATTTATAATCAACAGTCAAGAATGATGAAGTCATTGCTATCTCTAAAAATAAATTTTCAGAAAAACTCTCAGAGGCTGCTGGTGGCACAGTGAACAGATTGCTGGCCCTGAGGTTAGGAAGTCCTGAGTTCAAATCTAGCTTCATTTACTTACTAATTATATGAGACTGGGCAAAGTTATCCAACCTTCATTGACCTCAGTTTCCTCAAATGTAAAATGAGGACAATAATTGCACCTATTCCATACAGCTATTGTGAGGATCAAATAGGAAAATATTTGTAAAATGCTGTTTCCATTGTGCCTGCCACATAGTAAGTGCTATTATCCATGCCTGATCCCAGCTTTTCCCCCTTCCCCTCCCTTACTTCTTCCCCTATTCCTTTCAACTAGTTACCTCACTCACTCTTCTTTGACTTTATCTTTCCAACACTCTAATTTTGCCATCTGAATCTTCTGACTTTTGTTTGTCTCATCCACCTGTGGGCCCTCAGGAGTCTGGCTCTGCATGTTATTTCATAAAGTAACAATGCCAAAGGGGAGACCTTCCTAGTTTGCATTCCTCTCAGGAGATGCCCTTGCTGAATTCTGGGAGGTGAGAACATATTTCAATATAGCTACATCCAACAATTATCATTGGTCATTTCAGCAACAAAATGTCCATTAGGAGATTGATTCACCCTCCCTTAGAGAACAAAGCTACAAACTGGGCGATAGCTGAAGCGCCAATCAGAGACATGAACTCAAATTCCAGAAAGAAGTGAAACCTGGAGTTGGAACTGAGGGTTCAGAAACAATGTTCTCCTATGCTAGCTCAATGACCAGGGGCAAGTCATTTCATCTCCATGTACCTTCGTTTCTCCATATATAAAATGGAGATGTCGATAATAGTTTTTTTTTTAAACCCTTAACTTCTGTGTATTGGCTTCTTGGTGGAAGAGTGGCAAGGGTGGGCAATGGGGGTCAAGTGACTTGCCCAGGGTCACACAGCTGGGAAGTGTCTGAGGCCGGATTTGAACCTAGGACCTCCTGTCTCTAGGCCTGACTCTCACTCCACTAAGCTACCCAGCTGCCCCTGTCAATAATATTTTGATGGGTTGCTAGGGGACGCAAATGATTGTGTAACACTGAGGTGTTAATGCAGTGGCATCCCAGGCAGCATCACTCTCTAGTGTTGCCTGAACCAGAAAAAAATATATATAACAAAATAAATAAAAATACAATAGCACATGGGAAATGTTAATATATGGTTTTCTAAATGAATATGTGACCTGAAGGGAATCAGATGGAGGTTTAGAGGTCATTTCTATTTGAGTTTATTTGGTATAAAGTACTTTGCAAACACTCAGGCACTATATTAATTTCAGTCACTACCACTAGTAGTAGTAGTAGTAGTAGTAGTAGTAGTAGTAGTAGTAGTAGTA
>NW_025354202.1:0-4234 GCF_016433145.1 Gracilinanus agilis
CCCGGAAGCAGCCCAGGGAGTGCATGCTGTCCAGGACGTCCGGGTCGATGTCCTCCAGGGACGGCAGGGATCGGATCTGCACCTTTCGGGGGATGGGCTGCTCGGGCTCGGGCTCGTTCTTGCCCCCTCTGTGGACAGAGAGCCGGCCGCTGAGCCACGGCCTCCCTCCGGCCTCTGGGCTTTCTCCCTCCTGCCGAGCCGCCTGGGAAGAGGCAGGCACGGGCCGAGGCTGGACCTCTGAGGGCGCCCCGGAGCCTCCCCACCTGC
This sequence comes from Gracilinanus agilis, assembly GCF_016433145.1. Taxonomy (NCBI): domain Eukaryota; kingdom Metazoa; phylum Chordata; class Mammalia; order Didelphimorphia; family Didelphidae; genus Gracilinanus; species Gracilinanus agilis. The sequence continues at coordinate 268 of NW_025354202.1, forward strand.
TTCTCTCCTTTCCTGCCTCCCTCCCGCTCCCACACGGGGTCCCCAGGGTCGGCCGGCCCTGCGCTCCTCCCGCCCCGGCTAGACCCGCCCTGCAGGCCGCAGCCACGGTCAAGGAAGGAGGGTTCGGGGTTCGAGCTACTTACATATACCAAATGTGTTTCTGAATGTGTTCTAGCTACAAGGAAAGAAAACAGGGAGTTAGTGTGGCAGAAGGAGGGCACAGCGGGCCGCGGAGCCTCCGGCCTGGCCCCTCCCTGAGCGTGCCGGGCCTTCCCTCGGGCACGAGCCTGCGGCCCACCCTGGGGACCCAGAGAGCGGCTCCTCCCGAGGGGGGCCCGGCTGCTGAGAGCGGGGAGGGAGCCAAAGGAAGCGGCTGCTCCTCGGGCTGAGCCGGCCTCCCCCCCTCCTGGGTGCCCAGCCCCGGCCTCTGTCTCTGCCCCCCGCAGCTTGGCACGGTGCCGGCACCCAGAATGCGCCCGCCGAGCTTCCTGACGGAGGGGAGGATCGAGAGGCCTCTCCGGCCAGAGACCACGTGCTGGTCGGGAAGGGCACAAGGGGGGACGCTGCCTCCCCTGTGTGGGCCGGCTGAGTGGGGCTGCCCGAAGCCTGGGGAGCACAGAGGGGGGCAGCCCTGGGCGCGGGCCCTTGTGGATCCCCGAGGCCAGGGCAGGCCCTCTCCTGAGCAGGGCTGGACCGAGCCCGAGCCCCAGACACCCGCTGCGAGGCGGCAGGAGGCCCTCGGAGGCCTCGGCGGGGTTAGGCCACCTTCCGGGGTCCTTGGGCAGGGCTGCGCCCCCTCCCCCCTGGGAGTGAGGTTAGGGGAGAGCATAGGGCAGGGGGAGAAACTGAGGCCCGGGGCCCGCAGCCTCAGGGTGAAGGCTCTGAGCAAAGTCCCAGAAGGGCCCCGAGACAGGCCGCCCCGGCCACGCTCCACAGGGGTCTGCGAGGCGCCCCGGAGGGGCTCCTTTCCGGCCGCGGCTCAGGGCCTCAGGCTGGCCCCTGGGAGGAAGAGGGGGGAGCGGGGTGGCCTCCGAGGGGAGGCGCCTTCAGGGGTCCCAGAGCTCTGAGGCAGCTCATCGGCCTCCTCCTCTCTTCCTCACGGGGCGCTCCCTTCCCCTGCGTGCACACACACACACACCACACATGTGTGCACACACATGCACACACATGTGTGCACACACGCACACAGCTCTGTACACACATGCACACACATACACGAGTGCACACATAGCTTTGGCTACATGCCTGTTTACACACTCATGTGTGCAAGCATATACACACACTGCACACAAGGTGCCACTGTAGACACACACTTGGTCATACATGCATGATTCGACACATGCACACCCATGGAGATAGAGGTCTATGCACACCTCCGTACACATGCACACACATTTGCATGCATGCACACACGCACACACATGCACACACCCCTCCATGCACACACGCACATGCACACACACACACCTCTGTGCACACACACCTCTGTGCACACACGCACACATACACCTCCATACACATGTGTGTGCACACACATACACCTCCGTGCACACACACCTCCATACACACATGTACACACACGCACACACACACATCCCTCTGTGCACACTCTCACACACACACCCCTCTGTGCACACACACCTCTATACACATGCACACACACACCCCTCTGTGCACACACACCTCCATACACACATGTACACACACGCACACACACATCCCTCTGTGCACACTCACACACACACCTCCGTACACTCACGCACACACACACACACCCCTCCGTGCACACACCTCCATACACACATGTACACACACGCATGCACACACACACCCCTCTGTACACACATGTACACACACACACCCCTCCGTGCACACTCACACACACACACCTCCGTACACTCACGCACACACACACACACACCCCTCCATGCACACACCTCCATACACACATGTACACACACACGCACACACACACCCCTCTGTGCACACTCACACACACACCTCCGTGCACACACGCACACACACACACCTCCATACACATGCACACACACACCCCTCTGTGCACACTCGCACACCCACACGCACGGGTCAGTCTTGGCCCCCCCTTCCGGGGCCCCCCCTCACCGTCAGCCTCTTGGAGGCGTCCACCTCGATCATGCCCCGCAGCAGGTTCTGGCAGTCGGGCGGGATGAAGTGCGGCATGTGGAAGACGCCGCGCTTCACCTTCTCCAGGAGCTGCCGCAGGTTGTCGTCATCGAAAGGCAGAGCCCCCTGCACGGCCGGGGCGGCCAGGAGAGGGGTGACGGGGAGGAGGAAGGAGAAGGCTGTGTGAGGGGCCGCCCCCGGCCCCCCCGGCCCCCCGGGGCCCCCCAGGCCTAGCAGCCACGGCCCGCCCGGCAGGATGACCCACGTCGGCCCGCAGGCCTCTCGCCGGCTCCGCTAGGAAGGTAGGAAAGGGGGGACGGAGGCCAGCAGGCCGCAGGAAGCGGGGGGGCCCCTGCCGGAGGGCAGCGCCACGGACGGCCCCCCCAAGCGGCCTCCCCGGTCTCGGGCCCTCGGGGAGGCGCCACTCACCACCAGCAAGGCGAACAGGATGACCCCGCAGCTCCACACGTCCGCTTTCCTGCCGTCGTATTTCTCGCCCTGAGAGACAAGGCAGAGCCGGGTTCGAGGTGGGGCCCGGCCGGCATCTACTTGGCCAAAGGGGCGACCACTGGCCAGGCGCGGGCCGGCTAGACCTCTCTGCGCCCCCCGGGAGGGCCCCCCCACGGGGGCCAGGGAGGGGGGACGAGGAGGGGCTCAGACGCACTTACCCGGATCACCTCGGGGCAGGCGTAGTGGGGTGACCTGGATGGGAGAGAGACGACGTCAGGAGCCGGAACCCGCCGGGCCTTCCGGCTCTCCTCCCGCCCCGGGACGGACGAGCTCCCCCCGGAGGCCCCGCCAGCCCCGGCCCCAAGCACCGGGCCCGGCTTCTCCCGGCAGCCATAGATTAGAAAAGTCGGGGAGAGGCCCGGACCCCGCCGGGGGGCTCGCGGAGCCGGATGATGGAGCTGCTTCTCTAATGGGAAGTCATGGACGAGGGGACCAGGGAGGGGGCAGGGCCGGCCGGGCAGGAGGGGCGCCCAGGCCGACCTCACCAGACCTCTTGGGACAGTCGGAGGCCCCGTGCAGCCCAAAGGCCTTCCAAATGGCCCATCTGGGGGCCGCAGGAGCTGGAGCCCAGACTTTCGGGGCCCCCAAGAGCAGGAGGGAGGCCCAGGCCTGCGCTCAAGGACTGCTCCCGAGGCCCCCCTGGAGGAGGAGGCGGGGGGCGGCCTGGGACAGCTCTGGCTTCTGGAAGATCCGGGCCGGCTTCCCCCTCCGTGTGGCTCTCCCACCGGACCTGGGAAATAGGGGCCCCGAGGAAGTCCCCCTGGCAGAGGCGCAGGGCCTCCCCTCGGCGGCCACCCTTTGCAGGGAGTGAAGGCCGAGCCTCAGGGGGACCGACGTGGCTCCGGGAGGAGGAGCGCCTCTCCTTAAGTGTGAAGGGCCCTGCCTGGCCTTGGCCGCCCGAGCCATCCCCGAAGAAGGGCCCGAGCCTCCCTCGGGTGGGCGGAGGGGCCCAGAGGCCCTCTGGTCTTCCCTGCCCCGTGCGGACCCAGCAGAGGTTGGGGGGACTGTGCGTGCGTGTGCGTGCGTGTGTGCACACGTGTGCACTGTGTGTGCATGTTGGCCAGAGCCCCAGAGAGAGCCGGCTGCTCTGGCAGGCTGAGGGAGCCAAGGGGAGGCCCTGGGCAGAGCAGGCACCCCGATCTCTGGGTTGGAAGGCAGCCCGGCCTGGACTTGGACTGGGCTCCCTTCCACGGCCCCCTCGGCTGAGAGGTGCCCACGGCTTCTTGAGGGTCGCGTCCCCTCCACCCCCCCTTCCCCTTCTTCCTCATTATTGAAGAGCCCCCCCCGTCCCCCAGACTCACAACCAGGGACG
>NW_025354203.1:0-1474 GCF_016433145.1 Gracilinanus agilis
TTAATATGATATATATTATTATATACATAATTTATATTATATATTTATATAATAAATTTAAAAGATTTGAAAAGAAAAATGGAGAGTGGCTTTCCTCCCCTTCTGCCTCAGATTATAAAGAATCAAAAAGATGGGAATGGCTTTTATGCTTTTGACCCAGATCACTTTATTTTTTCTTTTGTTTTATCTCTGAAAGATTTTTCCCAAGCAGTACCAGGTAGCAAGCCTTATAAGAACTTTGGAAATAGCTCCGGCTTTTCTTTGGGCTCTTCTACCTGCCATGGCAGTGACTTAAAGGACGAAAACCATAAACAGGCAGAAAATGTCCCCCATCTGCACGTTCAGGTGCCTACAGAGCTATTGAATCCTTTTGTCGAACCAGATATTGCAGAGGTTAAAAGGCCAGTCATGGTTGGCTTTTTTTGTTGAATAGATTTTCTTCAACACAAAGATGGAATAGACTAGATTCTCCCAGTCAGGGCCAGCTCCGGGCAAAAATGGGAATTAGACGAAATTGGTCTTTAGTGGCCCTGGCTTCTCCTTTCCAGCCCCCTTGCCAGCCAGGCTCTGAATATCCTTAAGCTTCCCTGGGGGGCCCCAGCGTTAAGCCTCTTGCTACCGCTGTCCTGTGGCTCTTCCCTAATGACCTTTTCCCCCATCAAAGCACCTGTTGTATATCCTATCCCCTCGGGGCTTTCAGGTCATAGGACCAAAGATTAGGACTATAGAATTTAGATCTGGAAGGGGCCTTAGAGGCTGTCTAGTCCAGCCCTCCCCCCCCCCTTTTTTTTTTTTACAGAAGAGGAATCTTATCCCCAGTGAAGGTAAATGACTTTCTCATGGCCACACAGTTAGTAATGGCAGAGTCGAGGGGGCAGGCAAACACCAATCATTTGTCTAGCGATCTAGCGCTCTTTGTTCTCTGCTTGGTAAATAAGTAATCTGGAAAATTAATCCCTGCTAAAGCAATGTCTATGCTATCAATTAATCATTCAATTAATTAATAGCTAGCATATATGTAGATAATATAGATTTATGTAGACATGCAGATAGAGAAATATATAGACACTGATAGAGAAATATTGCCATAGGTCTATATCTACATATTACAAATATATATCTCTAAGGTTTGCAAAGCAATTGCAAATGTTAATTCATTTGATCCTCACAACAACCCGGTGAGGTTGACGCTATTATCCTTACTTTACAGATGAGGAAACTACTTGTCCTGGGTTACAAGGCTAGTAAGTGTCTAAGTTAGAGCTCAAACTCTGGGTCTTTCTGATTCCAAGGTTTGCTCTCTACCTAGTGTGCTATCAAATTGACTCTAGCACGAATTAGCAGGTTATGTTTTATACATACATATATATAATTAAATCACACTAATTTAATAATTAATTAAATTGAGGTGATTAATTTTTAAATTTAATTTAGTGATTGATTGAATCAAAGTAATTAATTATTTAATTTAATT
>NW_025354204.1:0-2321 GCF_016433145.1 Gracilinanus agilis
AGTGTAATTTGCATTTGTTTAATTATTCAGATTTGCCAAAATACAAAAGTCCATATATTTTGGTACCAGTTGCTTTCATAAGATCAATATCTATCAATGATGACTTCAATGAATGAGACTTCTGAATTGAAAGGGGGTGAAGTAGATGGTGTTGGTGAGAAGTGGAATAAATATTATCTAACAAAATCTTTCTTCCTACTAAGATAGATTGGTATTGTAGAAAGACCACTTCACTTGGAATTGGTAGGTTTAAATTTTTTTTCCACCTGAATGTGTGATTATGGATATGTTATCATTCTGTGCCTCAGTTTCCTGGTCTATAAAATAGGCATACCTCACAGAGCTATTATGAATATTGAATGCAATAATGTATGTAAAACAATTTGGAAACTTTAAAACATGTTGTAAATGTTACCTATTCATAGAGGAAATCATGTAATTTTGATATATGTATAATATATTTTGGTAATAGAGGATTATAATTATAGGCTTTAGGAGTGATGTAGTCATCAAAAAAAACCCAAAAAACTAGAGAAGTAAATTGAGTTGGCAACCTGACCTGGAGGAGATTTGATGCAACACTTAGCACAATGTCTGGCAAATAGTATCTGATTAATAAATGCTTGTTTTCTGACTGACTAGATCAGACTTTGGCCCAAGGTCATGTCAGTTAGCTTTGCCTTGAAAATGAGCCCAGAGCAGAGAGTCAACTAGCATTTATTAAATACCTGCTATTCAAAGGGGATAAAATCAACGGTAATGCCACCCCCTCAAAAACAAAACAAACAAAACTAAGAACAGTCTTTACTCTCAGCAAAACTCAAAGTCAAAAGGAACTATTTCTCTGATAGGAACCAGGTGGAGGCTAAAGGATTTTGAAAATGGAAAAGAAAGAGAATTGATGCTAGTAGGCATAAGATAATAGATTTAGATCTAAAAGAGACCCTAGAAGTTATCTGCTTGGAATTCCTCATTTTACAGGTGAGAAAATAAATTGACAAGTTAAATGATTTGCTCAAGATCACAGAAGTTATAAGTGTTAGTACTTGAATCCAGTTTTATTTGGATCCAAAATCTACCACATTTTAGAACTAGAACAGGTAGAAAGTGGGAAACCAGTTGAAATTTTTATTTAATTGATTAATTTAGAATATTTTTTCATGGTTACGAGATTTATGTTCTTTCCCTCCTCTCCCTCCACCCTCTTCCCATAGCCAATATACAATTCCACTGGAATTTTACATGTGTCATTGATCAAGACCTATTTCCATGTTAGGGAAACCAGTTGAGACAGAGGTTGGAAGTACTATGAGTATTAGTTCATATCCTCCTTCACTATTATCTCAAATTTTTATCAAAATTGTTTTTGACATTTTAATAGTTAATTGGAGTTCACAAAGCAGTTTCTTCACAACTTGATGAGAGAAGTTGAATAACATGGTATAGTGGAGAGAGTCTTGTATGTGGATTTAGGAAGCTCTAGGTCCAAATTTTGCACCTAGATGTGTAACTACATGTGAAACTCTTAACTTCATTTTCCTTTTGAAATAAGACTAATAATAATTATAATACTTACCTCACAGAGATGTTAGATGAAATAATGCATATCATATGCTTTATAAATAATAAGTTTTATTTAAATATCAGTTGTTATGACATTTAATTTTCCCAACAACCCTATGAGATAGTGATTACAAATATTATCATCTTACAAAAAGAATACCTCAGAAAAATTAAATAATTTGCTCAAGGTCATAATGTTAATAATTCACTAGTGAGACAAAAAAAGCTAATAACCAATAAAGAAATGCCATCCTCAGATATGTACAGAAATACTCAAAGCATGAGAAAAGAAGCGAGCTAATGCAAGGAGACGAATTAAACTATAGTTATCACTGACTCTTGATAGGACAAGGCCCATGCCTCAAATAGAAATGGAAAGGCAACTCATGTCAACTTAGATTTTAAAAAGACTTATACATGAATTGGAAGCAAGAGAAGTTAATGGAGGATGAACACAAAACCATCATCCAATCATGTAAGAATAAAGTTAAAAGTGCTACAACTTAGAATGAGCTGAATTTGGAGGGCAAAATTAAGGATAACAGGGAAGATTTTTAAAGCTATAACAAGGGAGAAAAGAAAGAATCAAAGAAGATATAGGACTGCAGCTTGGGAAGGATAGCAATGTGATAATTAGTGATATAGAAGTTAAACTCCTGGTATTTAATTTTTTTTTTTACTAAGGAGGATTATCTCCTATTTTTATATAATTATATTATCATTATAAATAATATTATTTATATAATTATATCCTATTG
>NW_025354205.1:0-1653 GCF_016433145.1 Gracilinanus agilis
TATATATATATATATATATAATGTTTTGCTTGTTTCTATTTATCTGGAGGTTGACAAACACAAGACGTTCTTGAAACAATATTTCTGTTGCTGTTTATGCTGTTCTGCTCATTTTATTCTTCATATTTTCATGTCAATCTTTCCATGTTTTTAAAAAAATTAACCTGTTCATCGTTTCTAATGGCACAGTAGCATTCCATCATAATCATTTACCACAACTTGTTTAGCCATTCCCCAGTAGAAACATTTGTTGACTACTGAATCACAAAGAACATTTTATTCACTGAACTAAAGAAAATAGACTTCAAACAAATTTAATTTAAGCTAATTAAACCTAAAAGATTCAGATTTTTTAAACAAAGTCCCTAAATACCTTTTCAAAAATAGAAATTGGGGTATGTCTGCACATATCTGATGGCAGATTCTATACTTACACCAATGTGGAGAGCCCATTACCTTCAGAAGAAGCCCATTCTATGTATAGGAAACGCTTAATTTTTAGTAAGCCTTTTTTTTCCTTCATCAAGTTAATCCGAGTTTTCTCCTGAGCATAAATTTGTTTCATCTATAAAAACGGAAGGTTGTAGAAATGAGGAACCTAAGTAATCATCTAGTCCAGCAATCTCTGTTTCTATGATTCTGTTTGTTATCTTGTTCATTGCTTTCTTTAGACCTCAACTTGTAGTTCCTTTGTAAGGAACTTTGTGCAACTTCTGTGGGAATAATTAATTTGTAGGACACCAGCTTTGAAGTCCCATTGTGGAGACTACCTCCCTTCCATTATAAATGTTTTTTCTTATATATTTATGAAAATGATTAAGTTAGAAGAGTCCTTATTTGTCATCTATTTGGAAAATACCTAAAATTAATTTATTGACAAATGAACCCCTTTATTGGTCCTCTGAACTTTACCTCTAATGAGGTCCCAAATAATTTTGAATTAGATCAGAGACTTAAAGAAGAGAACAATCATGGGGACATCTACGTGGCTCAGTGGAGAGAGAGCCAGGCTCATAGATGGAAAGTCCTGGGTTCAAATTTGGCTTCACATTCTACCTAGCTATGTGACCCTGGTTTAGTCATTGATCTCCTTTTCTTAGTCCTTAACACTCTTCTGCCTTGGAACACAGCGTTGATTCTAAGATGGAAGGAAAGTGTTTAAAAAAATAATAAGAGAACAATTAAGGTAGAAAAATTCCAGGGAAGATTTTATTTTTTTTTGTTTGTTTGTTTGTTTGTTTATTAATTTATTTATTGTTTTAATTTAAACATTTATTAATATTCATTTTTAACATGGTTACATGATTCATGCTCCTACTTTCCCCTTTACCCCCAGCACTCCGCCCACCCATGGCTGACACACATTTCCACTGGTTTTATCATGTGTCATTGATCAAGACCTATTTCCAAATTGTTGATAGTTGCATTGGTGTGGTAGTTTCAAGTCTACATCCCCAATCATGTCCACCCCGACCCATGCGTTCAAGCAGTTGTTTTTCTTATATGTTTCCTCTCCTGCAGTCCTTCCTCTGAATGTGGGTAGCGTTCCTTTCCATAAATCCCTCAGAGCTGTCCTGTGTCGTTGCAGTGCTGCTGGTACAGGAGCCCATTACATTCTATTTTACCATAGTATATCAGTCTCTGTGTATAGAG
>NW_025354206.1:0-1336 GCF_016433145.1 Gracilinanus agilis
ATATAATATATTAAAAAGATACTATATATAAAAAGTTTAAAATTTTAAATTGCCATATGAATATCAGTTATTACGTGTTTGTGGTATGGATGTTGTCTCTGCGATAAAGTATTAGTTTTTTAACTTGTCCTGGGTACTTCATGCTCCTCTGATACCACACTGAAGAAGACTAATGACATATATGATGATTCACAGCTAGTTCATACCCTGAGCTATGTCCTGGAAAGTAGGAGAATGGAGGCAATAGGGGAGGGACAGTTGGGAAGTTAGTGATAAGAATATGATCACTGAGAAATTCCCAAGATTGAAAATAATCTATGTTAAACCTAAAGCTTTGGTTATGGGCCACAGGTTACTTAAAATTGGAATATTACACATATGTATAGACTTTTGTGCTTTTCAAACGTTTTCAATGACATTATTCTCATCTGAGCTTCATGGCTTTCTTCTAAGAACAGCTAGACAAAGTTTATTTAATCATAATAAAAATTGCAGAAACTTAAATCAGTAGGAAAGGGAGACTCCATCCTAATGCAAGAAATCCTGAAGAAGGCAGTGGAATGAATGTTGAACTTGAAATTATGAAAATCTGTATCTGGTCCTCACATATGACAATTGTCAGATGTGCAACCAAAAACAAAGCATTTAAATAAATTGAGCCTTCATTTCCAAATTACCTCGTAGTGTTGTTGTAAGCCTCAAATTAAGGAAATGTATATAAAATGTCTTACAAATTTTAAAGCATTTCGTAAATATCTATTATGATGATGGTGGTTATTAGTGGTGGTAGGAGTGATAGTTTCTTATTATGTCCCTTGATAGAAAATCCATCTGATGTTACGTTTGGAAAAAGGGCAGTTTAAAATGTGAATAAATTTATCTTCCTTGTCCTTCTTTTGGACACATAGCTGTAAATTGTATCGGAAGCATCTTGTCTGTACTCATCCTATGCAAAGGACAAAGCATGTAGGAAAGGAGAATTATTCTGCAAAAAAATTAAATGAAATTATGGAATCAATACAAATGTTATGACATGCTTATGAAATATTTTTTAAATTGTCAGTCAAAAATCTGGTCTAAGTATCTCCTCTTCACAAAACAGATCATTCTCCCTACAAGGATGAATATTATGTAGATTCTCAATACTCATTTAATTTCCCCACAATTGAATTCTTTGCTGTGTTGTGGGTGGAAAATGGCGGAGAAGCCAAATCAAGGGAGGAAGAAAAAGAAATAAAGAGAAGGAGAAGGGAGGAAAAAGAAGAAAGAGAGAAAATATAGAAGGAAGAAAGGAAGGAAGGAAGGAAGGAAGGAAGGAAGGAAGGAAGGAAGGAAG
>NW_025354207.1:0-6404 GCF_016433145.1 Gracilinanus agilis
AGTATATATTGTGGAACAGAAGAGGAGCCAGGGTCATTGGTGAAGAGTAGGTGGTGAGGTTTAAAGTGTAAGAAGACTGGAAAGAGAGAAGCTAGATTGTGAAGGGCTTTCAATGCCAAATAGAGAATTTCGTATTTTGAGCCTGGAGGTGACAGGAAACCACTGAACTTTATTGAGTATGAGGAGGTCATGGTCAAACTTGAGCTTTAAGAAAATCATTTTTGTGATTGAATAGAGGATGGACTACAGTAGAGAAAGACTTGTGACAAGCAAGTCATCTGGCAGGCTATTGCAGTAGTCCAAGTGTGGGGTGAAGAGGGTTTGTACCAGGTGGCAGTATCAGAAGGAGAAGGGGCATATGGGAAAGATATTCCAAATGTGAAATTGGCAAGCCTTAACAACAGACCAGATATGGGCAGTGAAAGATAGTAGTAATGAGTTGAGAATGATGCTTAGGTCGCAAGCCTGTGAACTGGCAGAGTGGTTCTCTGGACAGGAACAGTGTAGTTTAGAAAGAGGGAAGGTTAGTTGGAAAGACAATGAATTGTTTGGGACTTTGTAAACCAAGGACAAGGGATAGAAATAAGACTTTAGCAGGACATGAAGGAATGGTGCAGTTTACTCTATATCAAGTGCATCAGCATTTAGCATGGTGCTTGGCACATAGTAAATTCTTAATAAAATGCTTATTGTCTAAATAACTGACTTATCAGTGATTAAACCATGAAGCTTTCACAAAGGACAGCCAGAGTAGGTGGTAACTGGGTCTATATAGATGATAGATTCATAATTTTAGGAAGGTCAGGTCAGGAAGCAGATATCAGGAACTTAGGTTAGGAGACTAGGGATGAATAAATAGGTAACCATTCTGATACCAACTAACAATTCAGTTAAATATTTTTTTAAACACCTATGATGTGCAAGGCTCTGTCTTCCTTATGGGGGATACAAAGACAAAAACAAAGTAGTTGCTACTCTCAGGGAGTTTATGTTCTTCTGGGGGCATACAATATGTACACTGGTAAGTAAGATTGAGGTAATTTGAAGAGAGAAAGAATGATCATAATCAGTAGGAATGAGACTAGGCTTTATGGAGAGGGTGGTAACTGAGCTGAACTTTGAAAGAATATAAGGTCTTTTTTTGAGATAACTACTGTGAGAGATGGAGATGAGGAAGGAGTGATTTCAGGCATAGGATGGGGGATGGCTTATGAGACACGTGAAACTCTAGAGATGAGAAGTAGAATTTCAAGTTCAAGAACTGCTAATATATGAAGGGGAACAATATGAAATAAGACCATAAAGTTAAGTTGGAGCTAGATTGTTGAGGTTTTAAAATGCCAAGCCAAGAAGTTTATATTTTATCCTAGGGTCAATAAGGATCCACTGAAGTTTTTTGTGTAGGGAAAGTGACATGATCATATTTATGTTTTAGAAATATCCATTTGGAGGTTGCAGGGAAGATGAACTGAGAGGCTTACTAATCACAGCATTTCCAGCAAATGGATCACATAGAGGCAGGTGGCTCTGAAGTTAGCAGCTCAACAAAGAACTACAGCTGAGGCAGAGCAGAAGGTGGTAAACTCAAACTTAAAAAAAAGAGCCTTACTAACCAAAGTACACTCTAGTAGAGATGTCTAAAAGAAGATTGCTATAGTGTCTTCCCTGCTGATGAAAAACTTACTAAGCATAGTATCTCCAGTGGATGTTTGACAGTGTGTTATGTGACCCTCAAAATAACTGGATAGAATTGTGGTGTTAGAGGGTTGATAGTAAAAAATATCCCAATACTTCTTACTTTCAGCAGAGGAGTATAAAGAGATAAACATTTTCAGAAATGACCAAAGCAATAATTTGATTTGCTTGATTATACTTATTTGGTAAGGGGGAGGGTTCTATTGGTGGAGTGGGGATAGTGACAGTAGGAAGTGACAGTAATATAAAAACAAAATGACTTTTAATAAAACATTTCCAAACAACAACAACAACAACAAAAAAACATAACTATAGATGAAGAGAAGGTAAAACAGAGATCTGATGCCAAGTGGAAGCATCAGAGGAACCCAGAAGGGAAAAGCTGAGTTTCAGTGCATGGTAGGATAAATTATAAGTATTGTGTCATAGGAGTTAGCCAATAACGATATCTGGTGGGAGCAGCAAAGGTGCCCAGAGGGAAGTTGTTGAGACACATGCCTGGCAAAGAGAATCACAGAATAGTTCAGGAGCAGATAAAAAAGCCAATAGAACAATGACATCAATAAAAGACATCACCAACATTGCAGCACCAGAGAGGCATGAGTGACCCCTTTCTGTATTTCTTCTGACTGTACATATTCCCCTTATATAAGTATTCTATATGTGATCCTATTCAAATTCACTCTTCCTACTGAGGATGTGTCTGTGTCTGTGTGTGTGTATAAATATATATTAATTTAAAATATAAATATATATGTATATGAGTGAATTTAAGGTTTATGGTGGAGACATTCTGGTACAGATATTAGGTTGGTTGACTGGTAAAAGTAAATACATCAATAGGGACCTCTGAGGCATGATTCTGACCCATAAAGTCCATAGAACTTGAGATAGTTAAAGAAAGTCCAAAGAAAGGGAAATCAAGTCTCTATAGAATAAATCTGGATGCCTTGGATGGGATTTGATATTAAACATAGGGGCCATGGCCAGAAGCAGGAAATTTCTATGTAGTTCCTTCCCTAGACCTCAATATGTGGAAAAGTCTAAACCCCTAGGAAGAAGTAGATGGGTATAGTTAGTTGGGAAGGGAGCACAAGCATGACCTTGACATAGTACTTTCCTGCCAGCAAAAGGCAAGGGAACAGTAAAAAACTGAAATTTTGATGAAATGGTGCCTTTCCCCATATGCTAGATAAGTGTTCTACATCATATTCAGTAACTCAATAGAGGAGCAGATGAAATGAATCTGGGACAGTAATGAGATCTGGGAACTCAAGTTCTACTATTTTATTTTGTGGTTTAGTGGGAAAACCACTGATTTTGGAGTTTGATAATCTAGTTTTGAGTTCAGGCTCTGCTATTTAGTAGCCGGGTGAACTTGTGCAAGTGACTTCAACTCTCTAATCCTCATATTTTAGATTAGATGATTCTTATAACTATCTCAAGCTCTGAGATTCTGTGCCTCTAGGTCATTCCAAACCAATTCTAAGAAGACCAAAAGGGAGAAGAGATTCCTTAAGAGTGCTATTATTTTCATGGGAGGCATGAATAGGCCCATTTGGAATGCTTTCTTGGAGGGATCATACCATGTTGGAAATGTGATATATATTTCTATGCATCAATAGAGCTGGGAATTTGGTGCTGTGGGTTCTTTCTCTGTTGGTACAGATTAGAGTTTTCTACACTTTCTCATCCTGTATAGAACTTGTCCTTGACTTTCAATAAATAAACTTTCCCATCTGTGCTATCTCCTGCTTTTTGAATGAAGGCTTTTTTTTTTTAAAATCAGAAATGATTATGCATTTCTATTTGTATCCATAATGTTTAGCATAATGTTCAGTATTTAGTGAGAACTTAATAAATTAAAAACAAATAAAACCAATTCACTAATTTATTAATTCTCTCATCATTTCTTAAATTCTCCTTGGAGGATCTATCCTACATGTAGGCAGTATTCCTTTGGTTCCTTTAATATTTCTTTGACACCAGCACAGGCCTGGTGTTATCCATCTGTTATCCCTTCATTCTCCTCACATGACTCACCCACTTCCTTTTCAGGTCATATTTGTCCTGGAAGATATTATTTACACCCTTCCTCCAAGCAAATTTTCTTTGGTAATATGCTAATTAACCTCATTACACCCACCTGGGTCCTCCCATTGCCCCTGGGGTTAGAGGTAATTTTGATTCTTTAGAGATCACAATGTTCTAGGATTTTCTGTCCTACCTATAGAAGCACCAAGAGAATACTGGTGGGAGAGAGATGAGCTTTTTATAGGGAAGAACAGCTGAGGATCATTAAGTGCTACACAATTTCCAAAATGGGATTCAGATCAATTTTCTCCTATTTTTTCTAGGTTTGATTCATTTTCTTCCTGTTGTGTCTGTCCCAAATAGTTGCATTTAAAGATTGGGTCAATAACATCAAGACGTTCAGTGGCCAAGTAAGAGAAGGCTAACCAGGATAATTAATCTACAGTGGAGACTCTGGGTTTCCTAAGTCAAACTCCAGAAGTTCTACCTAATAATGAAGCAAATGGCAAAAAGAAAGCTTATATTTCAAATTACTTCGAAAAGGAGATAGATAAACTTAGAATGGAATTATAGAAAGACCTTATTTGAATTTGATGACATGAATCTTACTATAAATGCTCTCATAAATATTTGAAAACTGACAAGAGACCTAAAATGCCAGCCAGTTGGGCTTTGGTGATATTATTAATTGATTGAGATAATGCCTTAAACAGTATCATATAAGTGCTCCTATAAATCTAAGAAATTGATGGGATAGCAAAGAGTTGCAGGTTAGCTGTACTTGGAATTGTCCTGATAATCTTGATGAGGAAGATAGTAGAGTGAATACTATGAGAAGATGTGATACATTGGACCAAATCTGAAATATCACTACTCTATAGAGTTTGGAAATGCTTTGGTGTTGATAACCCTAACAAGTAAAACAAGTAAATAAATGAGTGTTCAAGAAATGATTTGGATAGGAATGCTTGATATTATGTACCAGCATTACAACCTAGGATAATTAGAAACATTAGCAGTTGAATGTATGGTCTTCATAATGCTTTTTGTCGAGAAGGCAATTAGGTGGCATAGTGGAAAAGCTATTACATCTAAAATCAGGAAGACCTGAGTTTAAATTTAACTTACACTCATGTGACTCTGGATGAGCCACTTCACCTCTGTTTTCTTCAGTTTCTTTATCTGTAAATCAGGGATAATAATAGTACCTGCCTTTCAGAGGTGTTATAAGAATCAAATAAGATAATAATTATACATAAAACATAGTAAGTGCTATGTAAATGTTAACTATTATTACTGTTATTATTATTATATCCTTAATTGCAACATATACAATGATACATTGAAGATGACTTTGAGAGAACTATAAAAAAACCAAAACTCTATTCCTAAACCCAGATTAGATAGAATAAGAACAAACATTGTGGAATATTTAAGTCTGAAGAGAGAAAAGCAGAAGAACTTGAGGACATTGAATATCTACTCTTAACTCAAACTCCAGAAGTTCTTCCTAAAAATGAAGCAGATGACAAAATAATTTCAAATTACTCTGAAAAGGAGATGGGTGAACTTAGAATGGAATTTCAGAAAGACTTTAACTGAGTTTGATGACATGAATCCTACTATATCAATACAGAATAATTCAAAAAATCATCACAAATGAATGCATTCTCCCACAATGTTTAATAGAGATTGTAAAAAGCATTTCAGCAATTCATTGTGGGTCGCATGGCTTTTTCACAACCATATGAATAAGGGAGGATATCTAGGAATACTACTAAGAAGTCATAAAATAGCGCACCAGCAAAAAAATTGCTTGAGAATCCTATTGAAGACCCCAAAAAAGACAGTAGGTTAGTCTATCGATATCATCAAATAGCCTTCCAGCTATTTAATTTGTTCTTTATTTCTTAAAGGAGCATGTTTTAATTGAATTTTTAAAGATTTTTTGTGCTTTGGTAGATCAGTCCTCAGATACTTTATGCCCTTTGTAGTTATTTGGAAAAGAATTTCCCTTTCTATTATTGTCTTCTGGATTTTATCATTATACAAAAAGTCTATTTTCATAGTTTATTTTATAACCAGAAACTTTGCCAAAATTATTGACTCAGTTGATTCTCTAGAATTTTCAAAGTAAATGATCATATCACTAGCAAATATGGATAGTTTTTCTCTTTATGTCTTTAATGTCTTTCTATTCTCTTATTGCTATTGCTGGCATTGTCAGAGCCATAATAAATAATAGTGGGGATACTGGACATCCTTCCTTTATTTTGTATTTATTGGTGAAGTTTCTAGTGTATCCCCATGGCATATGGTTTTACTTTGTTTTTGGTAGAATTTTAAAAAATGTACTTGTTTATTAAATGAGAATTCCCAGAAATCTCCCAAAAGATTTATATATTTAAAAGTATGTCTTGGCTTCCGGGTTAAGATGGCGGCAGAGTAAGAAGCAGCTCTTAACCTCTCCTGACCGAAACATACAAAACTCCTCAAGGGGACATAAAAACAAGTCCAGACGAACGGAGGAACCCCACAACAGGGCACAGCGTGGAAGGTACGTGGAATCGAGACATTTCCAAGCTAAAAAGGGCTCTCACTCACTCAATCGCGAGCTGAGCAACCGCCCCACCCCCACCCCCTCCACACTCACCTATAGCTCCGAACCCAGCTAA
>NW_025354208.1:0-3704 GCF_016433145.1 Gracilinanus agilis
TAATTATATATATATATATAGTCCATAAAGCAGGACTAGCTGTATAAATGGATCAGTATAATGGAAGATAATATGACAATGGTGAAAGAGAGATGAAGATAAAATGTTCCTGGAAAAATTGAGGAGGGAGAAAACAATTTCAGCTGGTTGGAAGTAGTGGTTATGGCTAGAGAACGCTATACACAGTAGGTGTATAATAAATGTACCATGTCTGTTGCACAAGTGATCTTGTACATGTTAGGATGAAGATGGCCAATGGACCCTTCCAAACTATACAAGCATTAAGTCTAGCAGTCAACTATCTAGATGCACTCCAAAACATTGATATGTACCCTGCTTAGTGAATCCCCCTTGTATAGTTTTCCAACTCTGACAATGCCTCAGGTTGGGCTTAGTGAAAATTGTAATTTCATTGATTATTATTCAAAGAAGGAAATTTAATTGAGTTACTTCTCAGCAGAGGAAAAGTGCTAGACCATGTGAGTAATACAAAATTTCTTTTTTCTATTAAGATTGGATGCTATTATTACAATGCCTCACTCTTGGGGTTTTGGTAAGGACCTAATGAGCTAATGTATGTAAAACTCACGCAAATATAGGCTGTTGTGATTATCTGAAACACAGCTCCTGCCTTCTGGGTGCCCGGGGCCTAGTGGGGGAGGTAAGATGCAGGCATAAATAATTCTTCGACAAGGCAGTTTATCTTTCCACCAGTGAATGAACAATCCAAACAAGAAATGCTTTGGGAGTCACAGGAGGGAGATATACCAGATTACATGCATATTACAAAAGTGACACCAAAGGAAGATGGAGTGGTCCCAGGGATTTCAGTTGTCCCAATATCTCCTGGTAATTTTATCCTGCTAAAAGGCAGAAGAGCTGATAAATTCCTGACTTGTCTTTGTGCTTCCTGGAAGGATGAGGAGGTAAAGAGAAGAAGCTGCTTCTCTGGATCTAATGTTGATGGACACTGATTGCTGAATTGGAATCAATTGGAACTTGAAGAGAAAATGCCTATATTATCTTGGAAGGTACCTAGGGCAGTCAGAAATGGGACCTTGACATACATTGCCAGTCTTCCTTCCTTCCTCTGCATTCCTCCAGCTTTCACCATTGGTGCCTCTTCTCCCACACATTTTGGTCTCGTTCAATCACTTCTCAGCTTCAGAGACCAATCCTGCCCCCACGCTGGGGAAATATGAGAAATCCTTCACCAGAAGCTCACATCATCAAATTCGTCTTTCTGCTTGCCTCACTCTAGCATTCTTAGCACAGTCTGTTGTCGTTCAATTGTTTCAATCATGTCTGACTTTTTGTGACTCCATTTTGGGATTTCTTGGTAAAGATATTTGAGTGGTTTGCCATTTTCCTCTCCAGTTCACTTTGTAGATGAGAAACTGAAGCCAACAAGGTTAAGTGACTTGCTCGGTCATCCAGCTAGTAAGTGTCTGAGTTCAGATTTGAACTGAGGAAGAGAAGTCTTTCTGACCTCAGTTTTGGCACTATATCTGCTGTGCCACTTCACTGTCCAAACACAGCCTGTTGAAATACTAAACAAACCCCATATTTTTAGCCTGAATTCAGACAACAGAGCTTGTTTTGTCAAGTAAAACTCAACAGAGTTTAACTTCCAAACTGAGAGATTTAGTCTTTATTTGATAGGTAACTGAGAGCCAGAAAAACTTTGGGGACAAGAAAGTGAGTTCCATGCCCAAACAGTGTTTTAGGAAGATTAACCTGGTGGAAACAAAATGTATTCATCTGAAATGCATTGAGGAAATCCCTTCTAATCATCTTCACATGTTCTCTGTTGAAACTCTCAAGTTTTTGAAATTCCAGGATTAGTGATTCCTTTGCAAGTTCAGTGGGAAGATTTTTTGTTTTGAAGTCTTTATTAAAAAGCAAATGTTCAAGAAAAAGCTCACAATTCATAACTTTTATCTCGAAAGCTATGGGCCTTCTACTCCAGCCCCCTTATGTATATGTATGTAATTGTTTCCCATCTTTCCTCATCTTCTATCTGAGAAAAAATAGCCCTTTGGAAAGAGACACAGGCTAGGATCCTCAAGAAGAGGCAAGGACAAATGGATACTGGAACAAACAAGAGAAGGATCACAGGGGAGACAGAAGAGAAAATAAAGACAAGCATTTTCTACTTCATCGTTTTGTTGAGTGCCATCCAGAACCATCTTTTTTTTTTTTTTTTTTTTTAATATATAAAATGAGGGTGATTTTTTTTCCATGTTAAAATTTATTAGATGTAGTCCAGGACCAGTGAAAGGAAATACTCCCAAGGGTAAAGTTTGAGGTCTGTATAGCTAAAAAACCAATCATAGAGATAAGCTATCAGTTATCAGAATGGATTTTAATCTCTTGCAAGGGTGGTACCGATACATTCTCTGGCTTATTGAGGGTTATTGGAGAGCACACAGGGGATGATATGGGAGATATTTTTTGCCCCTTAATATTATTTGAAGCATAAGAACCTAATTTGTTTCAAAGTTGGAGGTAGCTTCCCTTAAATAAATTCCTCCTTATCAATCTGAGCCTTCTACCCATCCCTAATCCCCATGCCCAGTTGGACATTATGCCCTGTCTGATTGCACATGACCAAGAGTTTAAAATGATTGTATCCCAATATGAAGCCAGAATTCTGAGTAGTGTTTGAGTAATTGGGGCAGGGAGCCAACTTTCATCTTCATGGCAAAAATATGTAATGTAGGAGATCATTTCACTCTGCTTCCTGCCTTTTCAAATGTAGGAGCCATTTAAGTGACAAATGCTCATTTTAGTTGTATTATCTGCCCGTAGACAGGGAGAATGGCAATGGATATTTTTAAACTTTAAGATATTTTACAGATTTTATGGATCTTTCTCCTATCCCATTTCTGCCCCTCTCCCCTGCTCAGCTCCCTGTCTGGCCACAGTCCTTCTGAAACATCTTATTGTGGTGGAGAGGTAATCTTTGATACCCAAAGGTTCTCTCAGTAGAGTTCAAAGACTGGTAGGTCCTACCAAGTGGGAAAGACTCTCAAGTACAAGCCTCATAATGACCTGTGTATCTGTGGTTCCAGAGCCACTTTACCTCATTGTACAGTCTCATCACAAAGAAAGAGTAGGCACGTTATTTTTCTGTTGTAGCTCAAGAAAACCATCTACAAAGAACTAAAGGGGTTGTAAACAACATTAGCAGAAGGAGTACAGACACAGAGGCAATCAGGTATATATTGCAATTATTATATTTTTCAGGTATTTAAAAAACCCAACAATCTTGGATTCAAATCTGGCTTCAGATACTTCTTAGCTGAGTGACCCTGGGCAAGTCACTTAATTCCCATTGCCTAGCTCTTATTCCTCTTTTGCCTTGGAACTCATAAATAGTATTGATTCTAAGACAGAAGGTAGGAGTTTAAAAACAAAACAAAACAATCTTTAGGTTTATTTAGATTTGGGTGCATCTTTTTTTTTTTTTTTTGCCTTCCATCTCAGAATCAATAGTGTATATTGGGTTTAAGGCAAAAAGAGGGGCAATGGGGGTTAAATGATCTACTTAAGGTCACCCAGTTAGGAAGGGTCTGAGCCAGATTTGAACTGGGACCTTCCACTTTCAGGCATGGCTCTCTATCTACTGAGCCACCCAGCTGCTCCCAATATCTTTTTTCTTCCTTCCTTCCTTCCTTCCTTCCTTCCTTCCTTCCTTCCTT
>NW_025354209.1:0-6155 GCF_016433145.1 Gracilinanus agilis
CACAATAGTATTACATCACCAACAGATACCACAATTTGTTCAGCCATGGGCTATAATTTTAAAAGAGTATTTTCACAGTATCGACCCTGGAGCTCTGAAAATAATTGTCCCTCTAAGGACCCAAACTACAAGTATAAAGGCAGGTTGATGGGACATCCTGGAGGGGGTGCTGCACGTTGTCACTTTGAATGCTTGCCTGGGACCAGAGGACTCTTTTAGCCATGTATGTGGAGACATAACTGTATTCTGAAATTTCCAGTGAAAATTCTGGATTAAGGCAAAAATGAAACAAATAGTTATGACTCAGGGGCACTATTCTCAAGACTGAACCCAATCTCTGTTAGCTGAGTTTGGGGGTGAAAGGACATAAGTAATATATTCATTCATTGGTGTAATCATTGTGAATATTGTTCTTTTGCCCCTGTTTTTTTCACTCTCCTTTGCTTCATACTGGTCTTCTCACATTTCCCTGAATTCTTCATACTTGTCATTCCTTTCAACATAGTAATATTCCATTACATTTATATGCCACAATTTGTCCAGCCTTTTCCCAGTTGTTGGGCACATAGTTTATTTCCAGCATTTTGTTATTATAAATAGTGTTGATATGAATACTCTTGTACATATGACTCCTTTCTTTTTATCATTAACCTATTCAGGCTGCCTAGTCATGTGACCTCTGGGTTATAGGGAATAAATAATTTAGTAACTTTCTTGCATAATTCCATGTTGTTTTCTAGAACAGTTAGATCAATTCACATTGCTATCAGTGGCCAATAAGGTTTCCAAAGAATAGATCTGATTACAGTCATGCCCCACTTGAGCCACGCAGACTTAAGCTGCAAACAAGCAAGTGAAAATGATTCCTGAACTACTAAGAAACTGTTTCTGTCACAAAGTCCATGGATTCCATTCTGTAAAAGAAAACACAGCCTATTGATTGAATGATATATAAACTGAAGGTTGCAGATTTGTCTGTTTTGTTTCCCATTCCACCCCGATAAATCTTTTAGAACAGATTCCAATATTGAGATAGATGACCTGGGGGTAAACAAACTCAGGAGCACTGACCAGATAGTTTTTCCAAATGTAGATGTGCTCCAGAAGAGAAACAAGAGAGCAAGGTCTACGAATTCATGCTCTAGAAGAGAAATTCTCTGCTCTCCCATATAATTAATAGGTAGGATGTAAGTTTCTTGAGGTTGGGGACAATTTTTATTCATGGGTTTTGTTTGGACATTTTTTTTTTGTTCAGGACCTATGAGTCATCAATTTGAATAATTCTGAAGGTAAATGCTCCATCTCCCAAGGCAGGTTCTCTGCTTCCTTAAACTTATAGAGCCAGATGGTAGTCAGGAACACCAAAAAGTTAACTGACCTGCTCAGGATCACACAGTTAATATGCATTGGAGGCAGGTATGAGTCTGGCTTTCTAAAAATTATAATTTTGTCTCTGGTTTGATCCCTGCTTCTCTCTTGAGGATAGATGACCTAGGGGCTGGTGGTCATAGCTAGGGATTATTTTTTTTTCCAGGATGTAGAATGATATAATATAATTTCTGAGTAATTGTTAGTGATTCAAGAAAGCTTGTGGCCAAGTTTAGCTACACAGAGGTGATCATACTCTTTCTATTACACTTTTGATCTTGCCATTATTCAAAAGTATGTCATTTTCTGAAGCCTGTACTTAGAAATTCTTTTATTTGATTATAAGCTTTTTAAATTCAGGGATTAATTTCAATGCAATTCAAAACATCTTAATAAAAACAACAATAAATAACAATCCTTATCATTTATAGAGTGCTTTAAGGTTTGCAAAGCACCTGATGAATATCATCTAATTTTATTAAGTGAATTGGTTTTATTAAGCAACCCAATATATGTGGGACATTGAGCTAACTGCTAAGGATACAGAGATAAAATGAAAAAGTAATTCTTTCCCTCAAAGAGCTTATGTTGGGGTGAGGGCAGAGTGGGAGAACAACAGATGCAGAGATAAGAAGGTACAGAATATATGCAAGTGTAATGGGGGGTTGGTACATGCCCAGAATATCTGAAATGACATCTTTCCATTCAGAGGTCACTTAGGAACTGCTTCTGGAAGATTCATGATAATGTGTGAGGGAAATGCCTTCAAGAGACTGGAGCACACATGAACATTTAGTAACTGGTTTGGTCAGTGAAGAGAAGGCTTATTGACTGTGGAGACATTCAGAAAGGGCCATTATATTCAGTTATAATCAT
The DNA here is from genome assembly GCF_016433145.1 of Gracilinanus agilis. Taxonomy (NCBI): domain Eukaryota; kingdom Metazoa; phylum Chordata; class Mammalia; order Didelphimorphia; family Didelphidae; genus Gracilinanus; species Gracilinanus agilis. Next base: position 2,245 of record NW_025354209.1, read on the forward strand.
TTTGTTCCATTTTGTTCTTCAAGATCTTGGAGATCCTTCCTTCATGGTGTCTGGTGAAGGGAATAGAGCCTTTGACCTTTGTTTTCGAAGGTCAGGAGATCTGGCTTTAGATACTTCCTAGCCACCTGACCCTGGGCAAGTCACTTAACCCCAATTGCTTAGCCTTTACCACTCTACTGCCTTGGAATAGATATTTAGTATTGATTCCAAGATAGAAGGTAAAGGTTTAAAAAAAAGTTCAAATAAGTCGAACCTAGTTCTTCCCTCTTTATTCCTACTCCCATCTGGTATAAGATAGAAAGATGTTCCTTCTCAAACTGGGGGAAGCGTTTCTATGTTTGTTCTGGCCACATTTTAAAAATAAATAAATTTTGCAAAATCAATGGTAAGTGGTTAAATGGAACTAGGGTGCTTGTCACTGGCCCCTTCACTGTTCATTTTTTGTTATTGTTGTTTTAATTAATTAGTTTAAAAATCTTTTTCCATAGTTACATGATTCATGTTCTCTCCTTCCTTTCTTCCCTCCCTCCTTCCAGAGCTGACAAGCAATTCCACTGGGTTATACATGTATTATCACTCAATACCTGTTTCCATATTATTCATTTTTGTAATAAAGTAATATTTTAAAACCAAAAGCCCCAATCATATACTTGTATAAACAAGTGATAACTCATATGTTTTTCTTCTGTGTTTCTACTCCCATATTTCTTTCTCTGGATGTGGATAGCATTCTTTCTCTTAAGTCTCTCGAGATTGTCCTGGATCATTACATTGATACCAGTGGCAAAGTTGATTACATTTGATCGTTCCACAATGTTTTTCACTATTCATTTGTCTTAGTCCTGCCTGACTCTTTGGAACCCAATTTGGAGTTTTCTTGGCAAAGATACTGGAGTGGTTTGCAATTTCCTTCTCCAGTTCATTTTACAGATGAAGAAACCAAGACAAACAGAGTTAAGTGACTTGTCCAAGGTTACGTAGCTAGTAAGTGTCTGAGGTCAGATTTGAACTGAGTCTTCCTGAATCCAGCCTTAGAACTCTGTACCTACTGCACCATCTAGCTATCTTAGGGAATACACAGATCCCTATTATACAAGAGTAGATCTATAGCTTTTGTGTGAGACTAAGTGGTGGCCAGATTAAGGTATCCATCTTTTGTCCAATCTAAGGATCATTTCGTTGAAAGGCATAGTGTTGTGGGGGACTTGAGGTGAACCCCCTGGGTCCAGGAAGGGTGCCCTTTGCAAGAATGCAAGACTCCAAAACTTAGCTTAGAAAATAAAAAGATATATTTATTAATTTAGAAGGCGATATTGAATTTGGCCAGGAGGACAGCATAGATGGAAAGCTGCTTCCCAGAGGACATCACTCAGGCAGAGAAGCACTTACCACTTTAATAAGGCCACTTTTCACAGTCAAAGGCATTTCTAAAACCAATCCGAGAGGTCTGCATGTCCTGTGCCCTCTGTGCTCAAACAAGTAGCACAGGAGCTCTCAACCACTTCCCCTACTTAAACCAATTCAGAGGAGAGGGGAGTCACCTGGAGAAGATTGACAAATAGATTTCACCCACCCACCACCCTGTGAAAAGCTGGATGGAGGGGTTCAAGTCGGACACACATAGAGAGAACTATGTGTAAGCAAAGGGGTTGGTTCCTGGACTACTAGACTCAGTGAACCAAGTGGAAACCATTGGTGAGGAGCAGCAGGAACAGACACAAGCGGGCTTTGCCTTTCATGGATACTTTGGGTTACATGGACTGTGCTGGTTCAATGAAAATAGTTAATTCTCTAGTAACCGTGAGTGCTTTTCCACAGAGGAAGGAATCCAAACTCTAGATCTAAAACTCTGTGAAATCATAGATAGGGAGCTAGAGCTCACCAGATAGGGAAGAAGAGTTGTCTTAATTGTTGATGGACTTGGATGCTAGTCATTTTAGGAGTTTTTTTGGTTGGGTTAAAACCCATCCTATGTCTGATTTTTTTTTTTTTTAGCCTGAGGACTCACATGAAAACTAAGGTACCTTTTTCAATTCTTGGAGAGACTTGGATTGGAACCTTCTGCTGTTCCCATTAGAAATGCTAGATTGTGGTACAGACCAAAAATAACTATTGAGAATACCCTCCAAATTGAAAAGTCCCAGTAAACCCAGATTGGGGCTGCTAGTGCTATTTTCCCTCACTTGAGAAGCTTAGAGCAAAACTGAGAGACTAGAAAGAAGCAAGCCCCATTCATCCCAATATTGAGAAGCTGTGAAAAGTATTCTTTTGTAAAAGCTTTTTTAAAAAGTTCTGTTATTGTCAAATAGGTATCTTTTTTTTTTTTAATTTTTTTAAACCCTTAACTTCTGTGTATTGACTTATAGATGGAAGAGTGGTAAGGGTAGGCAATGGGGGTCAAGTGACTTGCCCAGGGTCACACAGCTGGGAAGTGTCTGAGGCTGGATTTGAACCTAGGACCTCCTGTCTCTAGGCCTGGCTCTCAATCCACTGAGCTACCCAGCTGCCCCTCAGATAGATATCTTAACATAGTCTAGGGGCTAGGTGGTACAGTGGATAGAACACTGGGCTTGGAATCAAGAAGTTTTGAATCCAATTTTAATAATAGCTAGGAACATTTAGGTGGCATAGTGGAGAGAGAACCAAGTCTAGATAGAGCCTGGAGGATATGGGTTCAAATTTGACCTCAGGCACTAGCTGTATGACCCTGAGCAAGTCACTTAACTCTGTTTGCCTAGCTCTTGCCCTTTTATTTTAGAGTTGTTATTAAGGAAGAAAGTAAGGGTTTAAAAAAAAATAACAGTTAAAAAAAGTTATCCAGACACTGTGTTAAGTTTGGTCTTTACAACAACCCTGGGAAGGAGCTGCTATTATTTTCACCCCCATTTTACAGCTAAGGCAAAGAGAAGTTAAATGACCTGTTCAGGGTACAGCTACTAAATGTCTGAGGCTGAATTTGAACACAGGTCTTCCTAACTCCCAGGCCCAGCTCTATTCATTGGACCATCTAGCTACCTTTAGACTTTAGCTACATGTGCTACAGGGCAAGTCACTTAACATTTGTCTCAGTTTCCTCAGCTACAAAATGGAGACAATAATAGGACCTACCTCCTAGGGTTGTTGTGATGATCAAATGAGAAAGTAGTTGTAAAGTTGGCACATAATAGGTAATTAATAAATGTATATTATATTGAGTATTTGTAAATGCTATGATTTGTCTACAAATATTGCCCCAGAACATGGAGTTTATCAGTCACAAGGTCCAATCAGGCACAATTAACAGGGAATTCTTTTTTATTTTTATTTTAAAATATTTTTCCATGTTTCCATGATTCATTTTCTTTCCCTTCCCCCCTCCCCGAGCCAACAAGCAATTCCACTAGGTTGTACAAATTTAACAAGGAATTCTTTAGATGCGGTGTCATGAATAGCATTTAGTTCCTATGAAAGGAAGTTAAGATTTATGGAGGTTAAGTTACTTGTTCAAGATCCCACAGCTATTAAGCTCAGGCCTATGGCCCAAATCCAATGTTCTTTTATAATGTGCCAGGCACATACCATGTAAAAGGGCTGGGAATACAAAGGCAAGAATGAAAGACTTCTTGTCCCCAGATAGTTTGCCTATGTGATACCTCTCCCTCCTTTCCTTTAGAGAGTGTTGATCACTGTTTAGTTAAAATGATACATACCCATCCTCAGAAGAGACCTAAGTATTATTTAGCTTCTTCTTCATGGTATGTTTCTCTGTGCACATGCATATCCTTCTGGTAGAATGTAAATTCCTCAAGGCTCATTTTTGTCTTTGGATTGCCAGTGTCTATGGAGTATGCTTAATAAGTAAGAGTGAAGGTAGGGAAAATGAGAGAGAGAGAAAAGAGGAGAGGAGAGGAGAGGAGAGGAGAGGAGAGGAG
>NW_025354210.1:0-6636 GCF_016433145.1 Gracilinanus agilis
TCTCTCTCTCTCTCTCTCTGACTGTGTCTCTGTCTTTGTCACCTCTGTCTTTCTTCTCTGTCTCTGTTTCTGTCTTTGTCTCTGTCTCTCTCTTCTCTCTGTCTCTCTCTATCTCTGTCTCTATCTCTGTGTCTCAATCTCTCCTCTCTATCTCTGTCTATCTCTTTGTCTCTGTCTCTATCTCTGTATCTCATTCTCTCTTCTCTCTATCTGTCTCTATCTCTGTGTCTCTGTGTCTCTGTCTCTCTCCTCTCTCCCTCCCCCACCCCCACTTTGCTATGTTAAGGCAAATAAATTCCTTTTACCTCCCTTCCAGCCAAGACTGCAGGTTGTGTCCCCGTCCTGGTTTGTGAGTTGTGCTGAGCTCTTCTAGAGATGGGGTATCACTGGTTCTTTTTCCTTTTCAATTCATTGTGATCTAAGCTGCTAATATTCACACCTTACAATTTGCCTTAAAGCTTAGATAAGCTTCAAGGAGGCACTTCATAATATTGGAGAGGGAGAAGCAGAGCAGGCATCTCTGTCCTATCTTTCTGCCATTGTAGCAAAAAAGCTTCTATCCTTAATGTGTGCAATGCCAGGTAGTGAGACATGTTCTAAAGGACCCTTAGTTAGCTTTTTCTTTGGGTTATATATTATTTACTTATCAACATTTGTCAATTAGAGCTTATAATTTGGTTTTTCAAAATTGTTGACTGAAAGCATCTTGTTGTGGACTGAAATTCTATCAAGATTGTCTATTTCATTTCGATTTATCACTAAGACTGCTGGCACTAGGGTTAGTAACTAGGGTAGAATTTTACCAAAGAGGTGTAAGGTTGGTTTTTTTTAAACCCTTATCTTTTTCTTAGAATTAGTACTGTGGAAAGAGCTAGGCAATGAGGGTTAAGTGACTTGTCCAGGGTTGCCCAGTTAGGAAGTGTCTGAGGTTGGATTTGAACCCAGGACCTTCGATCTCTAGGCCTGGCATGCTCTTTATTGAGCTACCTAGCTGCCCCTTGCAGTCAGATTTTGAATCATCCAGCAGAAGCTCTCATCATACAATGGGATTGGTTGGGCTGAGAGATGTAAATCATGGATTTTAGTTGTTCTCTCTATATAATAATCTATAATAACAAGAAAATAAATCAATAATTTCACCTGACAGGGATCATTTTAAACTATAGTCTCTTTTCCCAAGACCTCAACTCTTATTTTTTATCCCACTCAATCAAAAACCTTCTGCCTTAATAGCCATTCAAAGTAATAGCTCTTTTTACTGCTTTTACTAGGACCACAAGATACAGTTCACCAGAGGGCAGCTAGGTGGCTCAGTGGATAGAGAGCCAGACAAAGAGATGGAAGGTCCTTGGTTCAAATTTGACCTCAGACACTTCCTAGCTGTGTGACCCTGGGCAAGTCACTTAACCCCCTATTGCTTAGCTTTTACGCTCTTCTGTCTTGGAACTATTACAGAGTATAGATTCTGAGATGGAAGGTAAGGGTTTGTTTGATTTTTTTTAAAGCCAGTTAATCAAACTATGTAGTGAAAATAAATGATAAGAAACCGCCCCCCCCTACATACAACACACGGGAGTACACACTCCCTCAGGTTCCTTCACCATCAGGGGGGCAAGGGACTCAGGTGGTTGGGACAACTCGTGCATCTGAACCACCAGTGTTCTCTGGTGGCATGATCCCACTCTGCTCTAATTAGTGGCCTCCCCTGAGGTACCACTCCCTTATGCTGGTCTTTAGATGGATCCTTTCAGGCTACCTGAGCTATTTTGACCTCTGTGGGAGACCCAGAGGAACCTTGAGGTAACTTCTGGCTTTTTGGACTCTCTTCTATTGCCAAATGGTGGGGCAGGCAAAAACTCAGTCAAAACTTTTGTTGACAGAGTAAGACATTTGCTCTCATAGCCTTTCTACTCCTGTTGGGTTCTAGAGAGATCACAAAGACTGCATAAAGAAAACGAAAAGGTAATGGTGATCTCTGCCCATCTCTACCTCCCCCTACTCCCAGCAACCACATCGTTGCCCTCACTACAAGAAGAAGGCTGAGTCCTCAGATCACGAACTCCCTCTTATCCCCTTCTCATATCTCAAAGACTCTCAATGGTCTTCAGCTATCTTCTACTCCTCTCCAAATCAGGTGAAATGGTGATCAATTCATGGATGTTCTGGAAGGGGAACCAGGTGATTGCGTGCCTATTGAAGACAGCATCAACACTTCTTGTTTCTCTCTCCAGAGCATCGTTCAACAAACAAAGTTTTTTTTTTTAAAGTTTGTATTAAGCACCTATTAAGTATAAGGCATCGTACTAGATGCTGGGGGTAGAAAAATTGTTATTTAAAAGTTTTAAAAAGGGCCTGTCCTCAAGGAGCTTCCAATCCACTGAGAAGGATATGACATACATGCACAGATAAGTATCATAGAAGATATGTTGTGATGGGAGTAGGATGTCAAGATGATTTAGGAAAATTTGAAGAGGGAAGAACACTTTAGCTGGGGGAAACAGGAAAGGCTTTACAGAGGAAATGGCACCTGAACTAGGTCATGGAAAAAAGGTAAGTATTCTGGAGGGCAGCAAGGAGGAAGATATATATCCTAGGCACAGGGGATGGCCTGCACAAATGCAAGGTGTTGGTAGACATCAAGACTGGATAGATCAGCCAACAACTTGTCGCCCAATGTGACTGGAACAGAAAGGGAAATCATGTTTGGAGCTAGATTTTAAAGGGCTCTAAGTACCAGGCAAAGGAGTTTCTAGAAGGATAGACTATAGTAAACTGACAGAATTTAAACAGAAGTTTCACGGTCGGACCTCTTGTCTTAGGAATATCATCTTGCTATCTGTGATTCCACTGGATTGGAGATTGGAGAAGGGAGACTAGTTTGGAGACTATCGCAATGGTCCCAGTGAGAGGTAATGAAGATCTGAAAGAGAGGTAGGCAGAGACTGTGGCTATTTAAATGGAGAAGAGAGGACAGGAGGCTATATGTGAGCACTACTATAGAGATAGACTCCAAAGGACTTGGCATCTTTTAGGATATTTGGAGGAAAGAATGGAAAGAATCAGAGGACTTGTAATCCTGGGTTCTAGGAGGATAATGATGCCCCCCTCATCTGATAAATAAATAGACTTTATTTTTTTAAATGTTTACCAATTATATTTTAATATGATCTTACTGCATTGGAGTGTTTTCTGACCTTCAGGGAGGCCTCCAAATTTCTTGTTTCTGTTAAATCAACCATCATCCTTCCAGCATCTCATGTTTGAAACCCCCAAGCCATCTTTGATTTGCCTTCACCATATTCCCGTTTCTTATGAGGAGCAAAGTCTTCCCATTTCTTAGCTCTCTGTAATTTCTGACATCATGCATTACCTGAATCCATTTTTTGCCCTTGACTTCTAGGATACTACTCATCTCTTCTCTTCTTATGGTCCTTCTTAATTGTCTTTACTAGGTATCCTCTTCCTGACCATTATGTGAACTTTTCCCCCCAGGCTTTGCCCTAGGACTTCTTCTGTATCCCTTTCCACACTTTAAAGTATGTTATCTCTATGCAGATGATATCTAAACCTTTTTTCCTCCTTGTAATGTCTCTCCTGAACTCCATAACTACTAATTGCCTGCTAGACATTTTTTCCTTACGTGTCCCATAAGCACCTCAAACTCAATATGTCCAAAATGGAACTCATTCCATTTAAGCTATTAATGCTTAAAATTCCACTAAGACTTTGTGGTCACCCTGTACTTCTCCCCAAATCCAACCCTCTTCTAAACTTCCCATTTCTGTTAAGTCAACCACCATCCTTCTGGCATCCCATGTTGCAACCCCAGGCCATCTTTGATTTGCCTCTATTATATTCCCTATCTCTATCAGTAGCCAAGTCCTCCATTCCTCCTCCATTCCTTAGGTCTGCATGTCCACAATGAGTTCCTTCCTTCTCTCTGACTCTTGCAATCCTTGTATCTTCTTCAAGATTCAGCCCAGGTGCCATTTTTTATAATAGGTCTTATTTTCATCTCCCTCCAGTTCTGAAATTACATTTTATATACTCGTTCAGTGACTAAGTTCACCTCTCTGGCACTTAACAGTTTCCCAATATGTAAAGATTATAGGATTGAATTAGATAAACCCTAAGGCCACTTCCAACGTTACATAGATGACCTCTCAACTGAGATGTTTGGTACCATTTTGCTTTTGTGTTTATTCATTGGTATCTCCAATTCTACTCAATAAGTGTCATATTAAATGTCTACTGGCACTAGGGATACAAAACCCTTCAGGAGATAGGCTTCTGCACATTCTCCCCAATCATTCAACAATTGCTACCTTGATCCTGGCCATATTTGAACAGACTAATACACTTATCATATTTATAAATAATACTTGGCCTTGGGTCATGATTTCTAGCTTCCTTTGTCCCAAATTTGACTAGTGATCACTTGAAGCAGGTAATCTAATTTAAACTAATTTATCAGACCAGGAATGGCATCCATCCCACCCCCTTGGTGATGGCAAAAGACAAGGTAATTATGATGGCGTTAGAGCCCTATGTTTGATCTTTTTCCTTAAAAAACGGGAGAAGGGGACTAGCTCCCCCATTACACTGTGTACCTTAGAGGATATAGGTCACCTGAATGGTTTTCTCTACATTTATTTTGTGTTTGTCTCTCGTGGAAATAATGGGAGGTAGTTGGATGACTCAATGGATAGAGTGCTGGTCCTGGAATCAGGAAGACCTGAGTTCAAATTTGGTTTGGCCTCAGACATTCATTAATTGTGTGACCCTAGGCAAGTCACTTAACCTCTACCTTAATCCACTGGAGAATGAAATGGCAAGTCATTCCAGTATCTTTGCCAAGAAAATCCCACATACGGTATTGGCATGCTATGGTCCACAGGGTCACGAAGAGTCAGACAACTGAACAACAACTAAAATAATAGTCCATAGCTCTCCCTTTAAGTCATGGAATCAATTTGTTTAAAGGTAGAAGGCACCTGGAAACCTCCCCCATAAACTGTCTCAAAAATTCCCTGCTTCTGGGACATACAATATGTAACAGAGTCCTTCCTGTGCATTTTGCAGCCCTTCCTTCCATGTGGTAATTAATAGCATAAGTACTATTGAAATATTTCAACCAACAAGATTCCACAGTGGTTAGCTCATCTGCTCCCAACAATTCCTATGCCTGTTTGTCCAGTGAGCCTATGCCCTGAGCTAGTACCTTGCCCTGTGTTTAAAGGAAAAGATCAAGCACGGGGCCATAGCTGCTTCATAGTTACCTTCACCACAGTGTAGGATCGATACCATGCCTGGGTCTGCTAAATTCTTTCTTGGATTCTTTTCCCACCATCTTGATGTCAGCACTGCTGAGCAATAGGGACAGGAAGACTGCAGCAGTTTCCAAACATCCCTAGCAAGGGTTCTAGTTCCTCTGTCACTAAGAGCTGCCTTCTGCCCCTACATAAAAGCCAAGAGAGCCAGAACTTCTGGGCTGATGTTTCTAGGCTGGCTGATTATGGCTGCAGAACTGATTATCCTTGAAAGGAGTAAGAGGAGAGACAGACGATGATGGGTAAAATTCTCTGTGTAACCATGAGCAGTAGCCTCTCAGGATGGGCCTTGTTTTTTAGTCTGTAAAATTAAGTGCAGCTCTGTGGCACAGTGGATAGAGTGCCAGACCTGGCATCAGGAAGACTTATCTTCCTGAGTACAAATCCAGCCTCAGATGCTTACTAGCTAGGTGACCCTGGACAAGTCACTTAACCTCAGTTCTTGCTCTATTTAATGAGTCAGAGAAGAAAATGGCAAACCACTCCAGAATCTTTGTCAAGAAATCCTCAACATGTATAACTCAGTGGAATTGCTTGTCAGCTTGGGAGTGGGGAAGGAAAAGGGGAGGGAAAGAACATGAGTCACGTAACCATGGAAAAATACTTTATGTAGGTATATATATATGTATGTATGTATGTATGTATAAGAAAACCCCAAATGAGGTCATGAAGAGTCAGACATAACTGAAAGGACTGGACAACAAAATTAGGTGGTCGAAGCTTAGGTGGCTGAACTACATGAACTATTCAATGGCCAAAAATCAACTTCCTGGGGAGGATCTCTTTTATTTGGAACCAGCCCAGAGAACTTATACTTTTCAGCCCCAAGGCTTTCATTACTTTCAAAACTTCCCTGATCATTGAACCTTAACTCTAGGCACTGAGCCTCAGTCAGCTTGGCTTGTTGGGCTTTGATATACACGCCAAAATAGAACTGTAATGATCTATCTATCACTGCCACCATATGAATGATCTTTCACAGTTGTCATTTCCATCTTTCCCTTCTTCTCTTTTGGTGCATACATGTCAAACCAAAAGAGTGCATTTCTGGAAACGTAGTAGTTGATTCAATTACTAGATGAACTTGAAGCATGGTGCCCTTATTTTCTTCTCAGCAGTTTAATAACAATCAATGACCATATGTTATAGTATATAAAAAGCTGGTAAACAGTCAAGAAGGCCTGGATTCCAGTCTCAGCTCTGACACATACTGGCTGGGTCATTTAGCCTCTTACTATTCTAGAGAACCTACCTTCCTGCCTGCCTTCCTTCCTTTAACTTCCCTTTCTCCCTCTCTCCCTTCTTC
>NW_025354211.1:0-1599 GCF_016433145.1 Gracilinanus agilis
CCATCTCTAAAAGTTTCACCATCGCCATCTTAGAGTGAGAAGGTTCTTATAGCTACATTGCTAGTACAGTGGATAGAACACTAGGCCTAAAGTCAAGAAAACCTGAGTTCAAATCTAGAATCAGATATTTACTAATGGTGTGACACTAAGTAAATTAGTTAACCCCATTTTGCTCGAGTTTTATCATTGGTAAAAAGGAGTAATAATAGCACATTCTTCTCTGCATTGTTGTGAGGATAAAATGAAAATATTTGTAAAGCACCTAGAAAATCTTAAATCACTATTTAAAGGTTATTTTTTAAAATTGTTTTTCAAACAAATACCTCATTCTGTGGAGAAAAAAATGGAGAACCAGAGGAAATTGAAATATTTGCCAATTAGTGTTATAAGTTAATGATGTAAGGGTTAAAATATAAAGGTTGGACTAAATATATGAGAAATGTGGTCGCCAAAATTATTACTCAAGTCAGAATGACTTGTAAATAAACACTAGTTTATTTTCAAAAATAGAGGGAAAGAATTAGGTAGAGGAAAGAGAAAGAGGGTAGAATGAGAAATCTAGCTTAACTAGCTAGACTATTTGCTCAGGCCCTGACTTTACTCTGGCAGGGCTCCACAAAGCCCTAGCCAAAGGGCCTATGGTTAAATTAAGCAAAGTTTCCAGCCATGTGGCCTCCTCCTCCAAGATGGGGGAGGGGCCTTCTGCAGATACTAGTCCTTCCAGAAGCCAGGAAAGGAGACTTTTCACTCACCCATGTGGTAGTCCTAAGGGAAGATCCAAGAGCAGTCTGAGGTTTCAAGCTAGAGCTCCTCCAGGGCCAAGTTCGAAGGTGAAAGAGCTGGTCACGGGAAGTTTTTCGCACATTGAAAGACCATTCCTTTCATCACTTCCTGTGCCTTCCTTCTACTTCATGGACAAATTGAAGCTATAGCTTTGCTTAGGACTGCCCAGGGTGCAGTCAGCCATTTTTGATTTGTCAACCACTATAGCACAAGTGGGTCACAGGCCTCCCCAAACTTAAGGATAAGTGGGGTGTATATACTTCTGGTGATTAAATCTAAGAATAGTCAGGGGAGAGTTAATCACATCTTCACAGTGACAAGGTTGAGATTTGAGCCCAGGCTTTCAGAACTTCAAGAACTGTGATTTTGTCAGTATACTATCTTAGTTTATAGTAATAACTTTATTTCATAATTTAGGATTTGTCTATTTTTTGATGAAGGCATATTTTTATCAGTATTTTTAAACTCATCAGTTTAAGTGTCTTCATGGTTTCAGAAATATAATAAAGAGGGAGATATATAAAAAAGGGGAAAAGAGGATAGTATATAGAATTTATTTAACTCATGACAATATAAAAAGAAATGGTTAAAAGTGTGTGATTGTGTGATTGTGTGTATGTGTGTGTGTGTGTGTGAAATGGTATATATCCTGGACCTTCAATTTATGAGACTGACATGCTACCTTCTGAGCTAAGAAGGCACTCAGCTTTTTCTTAGCCCCACCTAGTTGGGATTGTCATTTACCTTAATGTCCATTATTCAGTCTGAAACTCCTAGCCTGAGATTCCCTTCAGGGTGTATTCTCATGGGAACAGG
>NW_025354212.1:0-3480 GCF_016433145.1 Gracilinanus agilis
TATATATATATATATTTGTTTTTAGTTTGGGGCTTTTATAGTTTAGCCATCTGTAATGGGATGGTTTATCAGGCTGAGGAATGTATTCTCTATCACTGAAAATATTTAAGGAAAGGTTTGAATGGCCTATTAGAGATGTTATTGAGAAGATTCTTGAGTTAGGTAGAACACTGGGTAATACTAAAGTCGCTCTGAACTCCTGAATTCTAAAGTTCTAGGGACTGAAAATTCAATTAAACATTTATTATATGACTACCATATGGGAAATATGTTACTAGGTGCTATACTAGGCAGGGATAGAAAGGTAAATCAAACTTCCCCTGCCCTCTGGAAGCTTATATCCTCCTGGGAAATTATAATTTTCCACTTTCTCTAGAAATTTATATCTTTTCTCAACATCTAGTTCTAAAAACAGGTCCAAAGTTTTCCAATTAACTCATATTTAATTCCAAGTCACATAGAGTTTCATCCTAATGAGAGATGTTAAAGACAGTAGTTTTGACATGAAGATCAAGGTATGAAATGGAATTAGAGACATGAGAACATTTTAAGAGGAAAATCTTTTAAAGACTGATTTATTGGCTCTGATGTATTTCATTACTGCTTTGATTTCTAATAAGTTATGTTGCCAAGATCTCTGATTACTGATTGATTTCTTTCATATTCTAATGGAACTGACAATTGACTGGAAATGAGGAGCTCTTGGATTGAATCTCAGCTCTTCCATGGACTGCTGGGTGACTTGAAAAAAATCTCTCTGGGTCTCAGCATCTGAATTTGTAAAAATGAGGCAAGGTTGAACTAAATAAATTCTAAAAGTGCTTCCATTGAAATTTTATGATATAGCTGCATACAAAATATTTATGGCCTCAAATGAATTTTAATAATTCAAGCTGGAAAATTTGGAAATCTGTTCTTTAAAATAATAGGACAGACCTACAAAGCTAGGAAATAGTTACTATTCAACATATTTAACCAGGGGAAAGGAGGTTGACCTGTCACCATTATAAAAGTTAATGTTATAGGGGTGAGAATAGATATGGGGAGGGGTACATGGCCATGACCACAGATTAAACTTTGTTCTTCTTGCTGATTCAACTTAGTACACCATAGCTATAAGTGTTTGCCTCTTGTCTAATATAACATCTGCTTTGCGATGCTAAAAGTGGGACCCCAAGGGAAGTAGTGATCTTTCCTAAAGCAACTTGATTAATAGTAGGCTTCCAGATTTGAACTAAAAGACATTTTGATGAAGCCAGCAGTACTGAATAATTGTTTCCACAAATAGGCTTGATTTATTTTCCTTTTTTCTCTGAATCTGCAAAGCTGTGTGTGGTACACAGTCTTTATCTTTCTCTATGACTCCTGGACCTCAAGTTATTCCTTGTTATTCACTTTCCCAGAGCAGCCATGTGCCAATGATGCTGGATTGTCAAGATAGCCATTTTCTTTGAACACTAGGAGCTTGTACTCAAATACAGAAAACTTTAACAGATAGGGAAAACAATCATGAAATGGCCATGCAGACTGTAAAACAGAGGTAAGGTGACATGCTGAAATTCACTATGGATCTGATTGGCCCGCAGGACAGATTGGTCAAATTTCACTTATGCAACAGTTATTGAGTGGTAAGAAAGCCTCCAATGGCATAAAGCTGAGGTATATAGTCAAGTGGCAGATATGAAAGCCATATTTCCTGCAAATGAATCCAACATAGTCAAGAAATTCTGGTGACAAAATAATGAAATACCAAAACAATTGCTAAAAGACAATGACCAGTGGGAGAGTGAAGAAATCACTGGCTCTGAAGTGAGTGGAACTCAGTTCAAATTCCATCTCTCACCCAACCAATAGTGAGTTATTTAGCCTTATTAGGTCTAAATTTCCTAAACTGTAAAATGAGGGGGTTGGACAAGATGGCCCCCAAAAACCATCTCTATAGACTTATGTCCAATGAAAGGAATTGCAGAAACACTTTAATGGTATTTCAAATTTGGAAGGGACCATAGGGGCCATTTAGCCTAACTCATCCATGGACTAGAATTTCCTCACATCATACCCAGACAAAAAGTCAGACAGCCTTTACTCAAAGGCTTCCAGGAAGGAGGAACCAACTAGCACCCAAAGTAGATCACTGACTATTGCACATCTCAAATTTCTAGAAAATTTTTCCCTGAAATCAATCTAAAATTTCAGCAGCCACCCATTCCTCTAAGTTCTGGCCATGTAACAACTGTGGACACTCAAAGACAGCTGTCATTCATAAGATTCTATATTCTTAGGAAATACTATAATAGCATAATTACTTTTTATTTAATATCTTGTGGAAATTATTCAAATAATACATTAAAATTAACCATGTGTCTTGTCAAACCTCCTCCAAAAAGAAAAAAAAAAGAAGAAGAAATTAGGTTGTTGTTTTTTCTCCTTAAAAAATAAATGCTTTCCTGTTCTTTCTTAATTAGCAGGGGCGGGGGGATGAACATGGGGCAAGAGCCCTCACATTCAGAAATAAAATGTTTAAAGTGCATATTATTTGGATTCCATTATGACTCTACCCATATATTTTTTAGAATGTAGACTGCAAATCAAATCTGGCATTTCTACAATTTTGCAGTGTTGGCGGTGGGGCAGAGTTGTTAGTCACTGGGAAGCAAGAGCTACTGTAGACTCTATTGGAATGAAATTACTATTTCTATAACACAGAGCAGCTCTTAGGGCAAGCAACAGCTTCAATCACAAAGCCAAGACCAGCTTGTTTTTGCTTTTAGATTCTCTTTCCTGGCTTTACCCCTAGAAAAGGGCTAGTATTTGCCAGAGATAACCAGATTCAAAGTGACAGAGCTTCCAAAGCACTCTGAATGTTGATGAGAGACACTATGTGTTTATGGTTGTCATTACCGGTATGATCCAAGCCACAGTTATTCTATGCTAAATTGAAGAATTTTCTCAGAGTTAGAAATAGGGGAAAAGACACCCTTATTGTTTTGAATGGTTTTTGGTGTCTGTTTTACAGCCATTATTGTTCAGTATTGTGACATCTCCTCTCCCATATGCTGTGGGACATATGTTTATTCTTGAAATGAATTTTTTTTAAATATTTTTATGAAATCCACCATATGCCTCCAACCTACCCAAGAGATCCAGGGCTATTGTCAAACCACACTTGGATTTCACCCCAAGTTAAGAAGTTTAATATGTATGACCCAAAAAGGAGTTCAAACAAAGTAACCAGTACAATCTCTTTTATGTTCCTGTAATATTGATCCAAGTTGATGACCCCTTGTTGTCCATTAACAGAAGAGCAAGTATAATGATACCTAGATTCTCTGCCATTTATAGGACAATTAGGGTATCTTTTTTTCCGCATTTTAAATTATTGACCAAACTTTGTCTCATAATTGTGGAATAAATTACTTAACCATCCTCAGGATACATTTTAGACCACTATAACCAGAGAAAGAAATTATTTATATATAT
>NW_025354213.1:0-4235 GCF_016433145.1 Gracilinanus agilis
TTTCTTTCTTTCGGTCGGGAAGGGTATAGTGGGAAAGAGCAAATAGATTTTTGTTCATTGAAAAATGTAAACAATTAAATTTTATGAAATAAATGCACAGTTTCACATCAGTCTTCTATTGCTCGGTTGAAAGCATTTTAAAATGTCCTGATCCCTCGGATGAGTCCTTAAGTGGCTTGGAGGAGGGACGGGGCATTGTGGTGGTCTCTCCTCTTCCCAAACCATCCTCTACTGGGCTTCCAAAGGGATTTCTCGACCTTCAGGTCTGTGGATGTCTATCCCCACACTAGAACTCCACTCAGTAAACTCACTGGCTCTCCCCTCCAGAATCAAATAAAAAATCTGATGGCGTTGAAAGCGGTTCCTTCCTGCTCCCACCCACTTCTAGTCTTCTTACACCTCTCCTCCCCCTTCCCTACATTCCAGTGACACGGTTCCCTTTTCTATTTCTCACACAGAATCCTCCATCTCCAGACTCCAGGCATTTCCCCTGGCAGTTCCCCAAGCCTGGAACGCCCCCTCCTCTGGGCTTTCTGACTTCCTTTAAGTCCCAGCGGAAATCCCAGAAACCCATCGCGGTCCCCATTCATTCTAGTTCCTTCCCTCTGCTGATGATCTCCAAGTTACCCAGTCTGTATCTCGTTTCTCCAAATCTGACTGGAAGCGCCTTGAGAGCAAAACCTGTCTCTTGTCTTTCTTTGTATCCCCATCGCTCAGTACAAAGTGCTTGGCACACAGTAAGAGCTTAATACATGCTTGTTGACTCATTGGAGCCTTGGACTTGCAGTCAAGTGGGCTGCAATGCTTACTAGTTGAGCTGTTTCAGTTTTCTGATTTTTACTCTTCTGCTCTGTAAAATGGGCTGGTGGGGGGGTGGTGTGTGTG
The DNA here is from genome assembly GCF_016433145.1 of Gracilinanus agilis. Classification (NCBI taxonomy): domain Eukaryota; kingdom Metazoa; phylum Chordata; class Mammalia; order Didelphimorphia; family Didelphidae; genus Gracilinanus; species Gracilinanus agilis. Next base: position 886 of record NW_025354213.1, read on the forward strand.
CTTATTCCACGTTATAGTGAGGAAACGCTTTGCAAATTGTAATGCTTTGTAAGAACAAGGAGTTCTCCAGGGCCTGGGGGAAGGGCGAGGGGGCGGAGAGCTGGGTGCTGGAATCGGGGCTCGTGGGGGGCGGGATCGAGACCTGGGGAGCAGCAGTTCCGGCAGAGGCATCCCTGAGCCAATGGCACCCGGGAAAAATCAAGCCGGGCTGGCGGTGGCGCAAACTGATATTGGTAGACAGCGCAGCCACTGGTCCCCTCTGTAAACTAGGGTGGTTTGAGACCCTGCTGCCTCACCTTCTCCTGGTGCTGCTTCCTCAGCCCCCTTTGTGACTAGGGAGACAGGGAGCCGGGAAGCATTGGGATTGGGGGTCTCCAGACCCCTGGGGACGGAAAAGACGCCCCCTTAAATCCTGGTGCCTGGGAGAAGCCCAGCCGTCTCAGCTCAGGTTACTGCTCCAGATTCAGGAAGCGAGGGCTAGCCCAGCTTCTCCCGGCCTCGCCTGCCTTCTCTGAGGGTTCTCAGCCGGAACCTCCCCTAATCTGATTCCTCCATCTGATTTATGTGCTGGAGAATGGGGGGGGGGGGAGTTCCTGCTTTGGGGGCAGAGACGCGGGCCACGGAAGCCCTGTACCTCCCGGAGACAAAGAGCCGGGTCCAGCGCGGGTTGCCCTGGCACCCAACGAGACCCCACAAGCATCCCGGCTTCTAGTTGGGCAGCTATTCCTCTGGCCCGGCTGACCCATGATCCATCGCATGAATCCAAGGCTGCACCTGAGGACGGACAGTCGCGGGCTAGTGGGGTTTGGTGCCAAGGGACAAAGCCAGGCAGAAGAGCTTGGCCCAAAGGCACGTGTTTGCCAGCCGCTTTAAATCCCACTGTTGCCTGGTTACCGGCTTAAAGCTCCACATCTCCAGCATCCGGCAGGATGGCCCAGGGACCCCGTATGTCCTTGAGGAGTGAATGAGGGCAATAGAGGGGAGGGAGCAGCGGGGCTAGCGGAGAAGCCAGCCAGACCCCCGCGGGGCACCGCTCTCCATAGTACTAGCAAGGTCTAGGTTTATCGCTGCAGAGATATTTCTACAGACATTCGTTTGTAAAACTGGCATAAATGAGCATATATTCAAGCCCATTTACCAAGCCTGCGTTATGTCCCTTTGACGGATTTAGGCATTTTGCTAGGTGCGGAGGATTAAAAAAGATAAAGCAGGGGGCATCTGGGTAGCTCAGTGGATGGAGAGTCAGGCCTAGAGACAGGAGGTCCTGGGTTCAAATCCAGCCTCAGACACTTCCCAGCTGGGTGACCCTGGGCAAGTCACTTGACCCCCATGGCCCACCCTTACCACTCTTCCACCAAGGAGCCAATACACAGAAGTTAAGGGTTTAAAAAAAAAAATAAAGCAATATAGTCCCTGCCCTCAGGTAGCTACAGTTTACTAGAGAGAGAACATATCCATAGTTGAGTCAATAGAAAATATGTACAGAGTTAATATAGTATGATGGGGAGAGGAAGTGTACCACCAGTTGGGACAACCAGGAAAGCCTCTTCTAGGAGGGAGCTCTTGAGCAGAGCCTTGAAGAAAGCTCAGTATTTTAAGAGGGCAGCTAGGCAGAGAAGAGTATCAGCCCTGGATTCGGGAGGACCTGGATTAAAATCTGGCCTCTGATACTTGCTAGCCAAGTGACCCTGGGCATGTCACTTAACCCTGATTCCCTAGTCCTTGACACTTAGAACTAATGTTGAGAGAGAAAGTTAAGTATTTAAAAAAAAAATTTTTTTAAGAAAAGAAAGGTGATGGTAAGGAAGGAGAACATTCCAGGCATAGGGAACAGCCTCTGAAAAGTCATGGAGGTAGGAGATGGGAGGTTGGGTATGGAGAACAGCAAGCTGGACAATTTGGCTGGAATGTAGGATGCAAAGGGAGAAGTGAAATCCTAGGTCCAGACACATATCTACTACATATGTGTATATAAGTAGGTATAGCTTCATAAATTTACACACACATGCCTGCATTTGTGTATATATGTGTGTGCAGATGTATGTGGTCGCCTTTCCTAATTCTCCTCATGCCTTTGTACATTTATTTTGTATATATTTTTTATTTATCTGTCTGTTTACATACCGAATCTGCTGGAATAAAACACAAGTTCTTGAGTGTGAGGGAATTGCTTTCATTTCTAACTTTGTTTCCACAGTGACTAGCACTGCTCCTGGCATACAGTAGGTGCTTAAGCAATGCTTATTGATGGATGGTTGGATTGAATGCATGAATGAGTGTAGGGAACTGCTAGTGTGAGAACTTCTTCCACCAAGGCAGGTCACAATCCTTCTAAAATTTAATAACTAAGTCCTCAGCACTGCTTGAGTTAACAGGAAAGCAAATGACTTGTCCAGGGTCACACAGCTAATAAGTGTCAGAGGTGGAATTTGAACCCAAATCTTTTCATGACTCCAAGCTTAGAACTCTTTCTGCCAGTCATGCAAAGAAATTGGTTTAACGAACTCCAATTCTGTCTTTCTCTCTCCATGATGTAGAGCACTTCTTACTGCCTTTGTAGACAGTCTTTGGGAGTTATATCCAGCCTGGTGATGAGCATCCCTGAGCGTAGCCTGGCTGGTCCTCTTATGAAGGTCACAAGTCCCTCCTTGGACAGTCACACATTTTCTAGCATTGGTAGAAACTTCCAGAAGTTAAGTTCTATTGGGATGGGCTTAGAGATCCCTTAGGAGGTTCTGGAGGAACTAGCCAATGAGTGGAAGAAGCCACAGGAATTGAATTATACTTCCAGTATATGAAGTCCAGGGGGAGGGAGGGGTAGCTTAGTGCATGCCTCATCCTTTTCATCATCAATTTTTTCAAACACTTTTGCTATCAACTTCTCTTCTTCATTTCCCAAATGGATGTCCTTTTCTAAGAGTTTTTCTCTTCCTTTATTCACCCATCGCTTCTTTCTGCTTTTTCTTTTTGGTGCCTGAAACATCCCCACAATGAAAATCTCACCAAATCCCTTTGTGAGATCTATTTCTTTTTTAAAACTACCTTTTTATTGACATCTGTTTGTTCTTAGATTACTTTCATTTCTGAATATGTTCTTCTCTGCCCCAGAGCCAATCTTTGTAAGGAAAAATTAAAAATAAGAAAGGAAAAAGAAAATATTTTAGCAAATTTCACCAGTACATTAATGGAGGCTGACATCTGCCATGTTCTTTACCTTTAGTCCCTCACTGAGAAGCATATATTTTAAAAATTTCCTGCTTAGTTTCTCTAGAAATGTTAAGAAAACCTTTTTCTCTGCTCTAAAAAGCCCTTCCCCACATCCTTGGAAAGGTGGGCATTACATGTAGGAC
>NW_025354214.1:0-1142 GCF_016433145.1 Gracilinanus agilis
GAACCCCACAACAGGGCACAGCGTGGAAGGTACGTGGAATCGAGACATTTCCAAGCTAAAAAGGGCTCTCACTCACTCAATCGCGAGCTGAGCAACCGCCCCACCCCCACCCCCTCCACACTCACCTATAGCTTCGAACCCAGCTAAAAAGAAATAGAGCAAGTTTGGGGCACCCATCGAGTCATCAGCAGCTCCGGGACCTGTTCCTGACAGCAGCAAGACTTAGGACCCCATTAAGTCAAAAAAAGCACGCGAAATCTGAGCGCACGCGCCAGAGCAGGACGCTGGGTGCAGAGAGCCGGCTGAGTAGAGGCGTGGGTGGAGGCAGAACTAAGCCTAAGTGGGGAACCAGTGCAGACGGGTATACGACTGTGGAAGCAGCGCCCTGAGACTTGTAAAGAAACCTCCAGCAGAGGATCAAGCAAGAGGGCCCACCAGGGGGCTTGACCTTGGAAAAAACCAGAATTCAGACCTCAGGAGCCAATAGATTGGGAACAGACACTGAGCCCGAGGATAAAGCTGAGAAGCTGCTGGGCTAATGATGGCTACTCAGCATCAGGAGGTTCAGAAGAGAAAGAATAATAACAAAAAGAAGAAGTCTTTAACACTCGACAGCTTTTACACAGAGAAAATCCAGACAACCGAGCAAACAGAGGAGGAGAACAAACAAGCATCCGGACCCTCCTCAAATAAGGAAAACTCCTCACAAGCTATGGAAGAGTTCAAAACTGAGATTCTGAGGAAAATGGAAGAGATCTGGCAAGAAAATAACAGTTTAAAAGGTAGAATCTTGCAATTGGAAAGTGAGGCTCAGAAATCAAATGAACTGATAAGCAAATTGAACACCAGAAATGACAAGATTGAAAAGGAATACCAAAAGATTATAGCCGAAAACCAAAAGATTATAGCCGATAACCAGTCCCTAAAGGCTAGAGTCGAGCAATTAGAAACCAATGATCTCTCAAGACAACAAGAACAAATGAAACAAAGTCAAAAGACTGAAAAAATAGAAGGAAATATGAAATATCTCAATGAGAGAGTGACAGACCAAGAAAACCGGTCTAGAAGAGACAATTTGAGAATAATTGGTCTTCTAGAAAACCCAGAAATTAATAGAAACCTGGACTCCGTACTAAAAGAAA
>NW_025354215.1:0-3510 GCF_016433145.1 Gracilinanus agilis
CTCTCTCTCTCTCTCTCTCTCTCTCTCTTTCATAAATACTAGCACAGTCAGACTCGGGTTCACAGACTTCCTATGAATAGAGATGGGGAGAGTGGACTCAGACACCTGTCCGCGTCTGTATTTCACTTTTCCTATTCGAACTGAACATATTGACCAAGCCCAGAGCTACAGACTTTGCCTAGCTTTCCTCCCTGAAACAAGTATGTAAGGGATGGAGGTGGGGTCCGGAGAGGAGAGTCAGCATCTCAATAATAGCTTCTTTCTTCAGCCAGGCTCTCCCTCCTCTGGGACTTGGCGTCAGGGTCTTCCATTCAACCTCCTCTCTGCCCTGGCTGCAATCCTCAAGCTGCTACTCCCTACTTCAGTTACCCCACCCCCAACCCCACCAAGCGCCCAGCAGTGGCCCAGCAGCCCAGCAGGCTAGGGCCGTGGATGGTGTCTGCAGACACGTGTGTGGATTATTAAACAGCAGCACCAGCCCTAACAGCAGAGGCAGTAGCAGAAGCAGCAAGAAGTCGCCGCTGTCTCCCCTCAGAAACCTCTACTAATTGCAGGGGATAGGACTAGTGGAAAAGAAGCTCTTGTGGGAACCTGGGAACACTGGACTGGGAGTAAAAGAAGGAGCCAGTGGATTGGGGTCTGGGCAATAGTGGAGAGGAGTGGGATGGGAGGAGATTGGAAGTTTACAGAGTTGGGTGGCAGAAATTTCCTCCCCCCCCAAAAAAAAATCTGTTGTGTTCTAGCTAAGCTACTCTCCCACACATTCAACACACACACACACACACACACACACACACACACACACACACACGCACGCACACGCACACGCACGCGCGGGCGCGCGTTCCAAGCATGACCCTTCCAGTTCTCCACTTATTTTTCCTTTTTCATTACTAATTCCCAGCAAGTAAAATGAGATCAGAGGTTGCCTAGTGCCCTGGCATTCCCCTCTCTCGGCAGTATTTCAGGAAGAGGAACTGACAGAGATTTTTTTTAAGACCAAAGGGAGCAAATGGACTGAGGGCAAAATCCTCTTGAGTTTCCGCCGGTGTCATGGTTCGGAGCCCTGGAAGGACTCTGGTTGAGCTCTAAACTGGAGGCACACACCTTTTTGCACCTTCCTGAACCTACGGGTCCCCTAGGAAATCACAACATGCGTGCGCCTGTGTGGATCTGTGGAGGGGAATTAAGAGAGAAAATGGAAGTATGGGGAAGGGGGCAGGGGACAGAAGGAGGAGGCAGCATTGTAAAGTAGAGGAATGCGTTGGAGATAAGGGATTTGTCAGGCAGTCCAACCTTCCCAGTGGAATAGAGTGGAGGGCATGAGGAATAGCAATCCTCAAGTCCCTGCATTCCTAATTTGGAGTTTTCTCTGCCCAGATATAGCCTTACTTTGCCTTGTCAATCACCCCCAAAACTGGAGCAGTAGAAGGACGGGAAAAAATGGATGGAAAATAAGATGGAAGAATCCTCTATGTAAGAGGTGTGTTTGCGTGTGTTTAACACTGAGGATGAGTGAGTAATAGACTTTTAACATGATCAAACTGGAAAGGATAAAAACTTCCTCCTTTAGAATTAGAAAGGAATTGGGGTTAGATGTAGGGGAATATTGCTCCATAAGAATTGAAGTAATACTAAAAAAGAATCGGGAAAGGCTCTAAAATCTGGAAATGGGGCCACTTCTCTATTTCTGCTCCCACCCTCCAAGTTGAGAGCAGGCACATACACTCCATTTCTCTCAAAGGATATCGTTAAGGAGAGGGAAGTGAATCAAGAGGGACTTTGTTGTCCTTTCCAGCTAATAGACAAGTTCAGGGGCTGTTGCCAGCATCCAAGTTTTAGCTCACTTAGGTATTTTTTCTGACTCATTTTAAAGAAAAAATCAAGTTCTTGAAATAAATAAACCACAAGAGAAAATACTTTCTCTCTCTCTCTCTCTCTCTCTCTCTCTCTCTCTCTCTCTCTCTCTCTCTCTCTCTCTCTCTCTCTCTCTCTCCTCTGATTTATATGAATGCATTAATACATAAGACCAATTCAGTGTCAGTGCAATGTGAGATAAAATCATCCTGGACCCCCTCTTTTCCTTTCACGCACTTCACCGGCACCAACTTAGAAGGAGTGAAGTCTGGATAGAGGAAGCTGGGGGCGACTTTCTGCATAGCTAGCTACACATCGCACCCCCGGTGCGTTGGAGGTGGGAAAGGAGGTAAGGAGAGGGAGGTAGAAAAGCAGCAGTAATAGCAGCAGAGAGAAAATAGAGTAGGGTGGGAAGGATGGGGAAGGCAAAGCCAGAGTGGATGACTTTCTATTAATATTATATATGTATGTATAGATATATATTTATATATATATATATTTAGATACCTTCTTAAAAATATTAACTTGTGAGGTCTACTGCTTCTGACCGTACATTTGGAGATTCTATCATGGACTAGGTGGGGGGATGGTTGGTGTGATGAAGAGGGTTGGGAAACTGTTGGGAAACTACCTCCGTGTGTTGCCTGAACCGTTTCAGCGCACATCCCTGAAGCATTAGAGCACAGAGACAGCGCAGTTTCTATCCAACTCGTGCTTGGCTCCATTCTCTTGGACAACTCATCATCAACAAATTAGAGAAATGCTTCTAAGCCTAAACCCTGGGGGTTGGGGGGAAGGGTGTATGTATGTATATGTATGTATGTTTGTGTGTGTGTGTGTGTGTGTGTGTGTGATTGTGTGTGTGTGTGTGTGTGTGTGTGATACGGAGTCAAGGCAAAAGAAGGTAGGCAGAGAGAGGAATGGAGCGGTAAAAAGAGGAAGAAAATGAGGCTCCAAGCTCCTTTCTTGGTCATTGCATTTAACAGGCATCAGGGAAAGGGAGCTATCCAGTGGATACCAGCTACTTGGTTCCCTGGCGACCATGAAAGACACTTGCATTTGGGGAGGCTCCCCTTGTGGGATTTAACCCCTACCCCAATAACAACAACAACAAGCTGCTTCTTACCCTTCGCTGCAGTGACAAGCCCGGCGCCCAGAAGCAGCAGGAGCGGCAACAGCATTAGCAACAGCAACGGCAGCGACTTGGTCTTCCTCCACGTAGTCATGTCTGCAGTTATTCCACACATAGAAACCAATGGCTCTTCTCAAATGTGACCGTCTCCTCCGAGGAACAGCAGGACTAAGACCGCTGCCAAATAATCACCAAAGGGCAAAGCGAGGAGATGAGAGATCCCGGTCCCGAGACCGCCAGTGCATCCAACGCCTCCTGCAGGACTGGGCGCTCGGCTAGCTTTGCTCTCATAGCATCAAGTCCGGAGCCACTGCAGGGCTGAGCTGCTGAGAGCTGGGATGGGAGAGCCTAGGTAGCTGGCAAGGTCCAAAGCGGGGAATGGAAGGAGCTGAGAGAGAGGGGGCAGAGGCACGCAGGCAAGGAGGCCGAGGGTGGATGGGGGCGGTGGGGAGGAGGGGAGGGAAAAGGAAAGAGATAGAAAGAGGGGGAAGGCAGAGAGAAAAGGCAGCAGGAGAAGAGAG
>NW_025354216.1:0-2460 GCF_016433145.1 Gracilinanus agilis
CATATATATGTATATATATATATATTAGTACTGATCTACTCTGCTTCATCAGGTAACAGAACTAAATATACTTGAAGACATTCTTATATGCAAACACTTAAGCACTATATTTACTTTTCTATATTATGAGTGAACCACATGAACACATACTCCACATATGCATTTTCCCTAAATTTAGTATCCACTCTACCAGAAGATGCTAGATGGATGCAAAAAATAAACTTCTTACTTGAGAAGATAATTTTAGCAACCATGGTGGGCAGAATATTAATAGACGCTAGAGTTCATGGTTCTCATGAAGCCACTAAAAACATGGTCTCAGTTATAAGCAATTTTAAGTGGTTTAAAATTTGGTAGATTGCTTATAAAACGAGAGCTTCTGAGACATTCCAAGAGATTGGTCATCTCTTACACCTCTTTTTAAAAGAAATTTAGTAGTAAATAGTGTCTTCTCTTTATAAAGTGCTTTTTAGAGAAATTGTGCTGTAGGTGGGCTAGTACTACATTTTTTTACAGGGGTTGTATCACTTCCTCTCAGATTTAGACAGCAAATACCAAATGTCACCTACCAGGTGAGGGTCTGCAACTCAATTAAGTTTGAAGGGGCTTATTGCCACAATTTTAGTCAACAGCTGATTAATTTTGGGAGACACAGAAACTCATGAAGATTATCTTCTACAATGTGGAGGGGTTTTAATATGTGTCAGGAGATTACCTAGCCACAAGAATAAAATGTTCCTTACGGGATTTCCCAGTCCTCTTTTTTTTTAAGCATGTATTTTTTATTTTTAAATTTTTTAACTTTAGTAGCTTTATTACAGCAAGGTAGAGATAGTAAAGGAGGAAATGTAGGAAGGAGGTAGAAAATATTGCCTAGCTAAATACCATAAGTCCAAATATGAGGGCCTCACCAAATAGAGTGTCTCACCAAAGACAGGAGAAGAGTCGAAAGGCCAGTGTCTCTGGCCAGGGTCTCCTCGGCCCAAGTAAGTCACCAAAGCTCAACTTCTCCTTGAGCCTCCAACAGAGAATGAAGGGGATTTCCCAGTCCTCTTAAACAGCAGGCTGTTCTCACTGTAATAGTTTCATTCCAAAATAAGAGATTGGGGTGGGGGGGGGTTCCTGCTTTGGAAACTCAGAAGTAGACATTGAAAAAGGTGAATATATTCCCAGAAAAATGATGCTAACAAATCTATCCTCTATTACAATAAAAATAATAAAGGCTGATATAATAATATAAATTAGTATTTTAATTAAAGCCATGCTGATAGATAAAGTCATTAGACCACGCGCTTGTAAGAATTCAAAACTGCCGCCTAGCCATAATTACCTCCTCTCTCTTCCTGCGCCCAGTAGCTAAAGAGGAAGTTCAAAGTCACTACAGGAGCCTATATTCCTTCTCTTACATGATCCCACTTCCTGTCTACCATGAGGAATCATGAGAAATGTAGTTTCAAAGTGTCCCACATGTCCATAGGGAAAAAAAATATATATATATATACACTTTTAGATGGCATTTCCCAAATTTCACTTTTACACCTCTATCACCTATTTGGGGCAGCAATATAAAAATTAATTAAAAAAAACCATTTACTATGATGACATGACTTCATCATAAGTGCCATAATTGTCCAATTTCTCTACTTTACATTTTTACCAATAATTACCTGAAACCAAGCCCATATAGACAATAGACTGAACCACTTCTCTACCTTATGAGATATGTTACTCTAAGCAAAATTTTTAGATTTACATTTTTTAAGACTAGGCTAATATTTAGATGTTCTGGTTTCAAAGGAAGTTCCTACTTATTTTCAATCAGAATGAGAGTAAATTGCTGACAGGTCACATATAATAGAAGAAATAGAAGACCTAAAGTGAAGGAAGTTCTATAGTACATCATCATTCTGGAGACACCCTTTCCCAAATAGTCATTATATGAATTGTTTAAAACACCTCTAGTGAACAAAGTATATGTCAAACTATTCTAGAGAGTACAATAGTGATGTTTTCTCTGTGTGAAATTAATATAAAAATGTCGTAGTTGGCACATGTGCATTAAGGTATGACAGAATGGCAATGTAGTTTCTGACTTCCAAAATAGATGATGCAATCCCTCCTCAATCCCCCAGGGCATTGCCTGATGACAGATTAAATGACCAGATTCTCCAATCAAAAGTCAAATAGATTTAACATCATGGGAGATATAAGATCCAGGGCAATGGGGGACTCGTCCTCTTTGAATCTCTTCCTTTCCTGAACTCAAGCCCACTCTGTGGCTGGCCTTAATTTGTCTTGTAAAACCTGTGAATAGCTGGGGCCCCTTGCTATAACTTTTGAAATGGACTAGGGCCCTGTGGGAATATAGGACTTGATGCAGCAAAGCAACATGGCCAGAGATTTTGAGTAATTAGACTGGTAATTTCCTTTCTTTTCCTTCCTTCCTTCCTTCCTTCCTTC
>NW_025354217.1:0-1196 GCF_016433145.1 Gracilinanus agilis
CTCACCTCTAATGAAGGGGAAATTAAGGCAATCATTAAAAACTATTTTGCCCAATTATATGGCAATAAATATAATAATTTAATAGATATGGATGAATATTTACAAAAATATAAAATGCCTACATTAACAGCAGAAGAAATAGAATACCTAATACTTAGGAATCTATCTACCAAAACAAACAGAGCAATTATATGAAAACAACTACAAAACACTTTCCAAACAAATAAAACTGGATCTCAACAATTGGAAAAACATTAATTGCTCATGGGTAGGACGAGCTAACATAATAAAAATGACAATTCTACCCAAATTAATTTACCTATTTAGCACCATACCGATCAAACTACCAAAAAACTTCTTTACTGAGTTAGAAAAAACTATAACGAATTTCATTTGGAATAACAAAAGATCAAGAATATCAAGGGAAATAATGAAAAAAAAATGTGAAGGAAGGGGGCCTAGCAGTACCAGATATTAAACTATACTATAAAACAGCAGTCATCAAAACAATATGGTACTGGCTAAGAGTCAGAAGGGAGGATCAGTGGAATAGACTTGGGGTTAATAACATCAGCAAGACAGTGTATGATAAACCCAAAGAGCCCAACTTTTGGGACATGAATCCACTATTTGACAAAAACTGCTGGGAAATTTGGAAAACAATATGGGAGAGATTAGGTTTAGATCAACATCTCACACCGTACACCAAGATAAATTCAGAATGGGTGAATGACTTGAATATAAAAAGGGAAACTATAAATTAGTTAAGTGAACATAGAACAGTATACTTGTCAGATTTCTGGGAAAGACTTTAAAACCAAGCAAGAGTTAGAGAAAATTACAAAATGTAAATTAAATGGTTTTGATTATATTAAACTAAAAAGCTTTTGTACAAACAAAAAAAATGTAGTCAAAATCAGAAGGGAAACAACAAATTGGGAAAATATCTTTATAACAAAAAACTCTGACAGGGGTCTAATTACTCAGATATACAAGGAGTTAAATCAATTGTATAAAAAATCAATTGATAAATGGGCAAGAGACATGAATAGGCAATTTTCAGATAATGAAATCAAAAGTATCAATAAGCACATGAGAAAGTGTTCTAAATCTCTAAGAATTAGAGAAATGCAAATCAAAACATCTCTAAGGTATCACCTCACACCTAGCAGATTGGCTAAAATGAAAGAAGGGGA
>NW_025354218.1:0-1178 GCF_016433145.1 Gracilinanus agilis
TAGTTATAGCTCTGCTGACAGTAATAGTGTGCCATGTCCTCGGGTTCCACCCCACGGATGGTCAGAGAGAAATCTGTCCCAGAGCCACTGCCACTGAAGGGGGCAGGAACCCCAGACTGCAGGCTGGAAGCATAGCGGATGAGGAGCCTGGGAGCCTGGCCTGGGCGCTGTTGGTACCAGTGTAAGTAGTTACTAATGCCCTGACTGGCCCTGCAGGACATGGTGACCGTCTCTCCTGGAGACACAGACAGGGAGGATGGAGACTGGGTCATCCCAATGGCCCCTCTGGCATCTGCAAGCAGAAGGACAAAGAAAAAGTTACAAACATTCATGTCTCCAATGTACCAGGAAGAATCACTGATATAATGTGGGGAGGTAAATCCTCAGATGCCAGCCCAGACTGCCTCCTGACCCAGGAGGGCACAGATGGCCCCTCCATCCCTCACAATCACCCATAACCCAATTCTCCTCAGAGGGACAGGAGACAAGCAGGGCTTCCCAGGACTCCTATAACAATTGCTCAGGGCAGTCTCTGATCTTCCTCCCTCACCTGGGATCCAGAGAAGCAGGAGGCAGAAGAGCTGAGCCTGAGACCCCATCATCTCCCTGTGCCTGAGCTCTGGCTCCCCAGCAGCTCCCTCCCAGCTGCCCCTTTATAGCTGCCTCCTCAGCTGGCCTCATTTCCTCAGCAGGAGCCATGCAAAACAAGAGGGTGTGGGCTCAATTTTTTAGACCAAGTAAAAGAGTGGGAGGAGTTTTCTGCTCAAAGGGCAGGTTTTAGTGACCCTGACCCTTTTTCAAATGAGATTTTTGATCTTTGTTATCAAAAGCAGCCTCCTTGTGGAACCCAGTGATGGAATATCCCAGGATAGTCAGAATCTCCCCCCCAAACCACACCTTTTTTTTTTAAACCTTCACCTTCCGTCTTGGAGTCACTACTGTGTATTGGCTCCAAGGCAGAAGAGTGGTAAGGGTGGGCAATGGGGGTCAAGTGACTTGCTCAAGGTCACACAGCTAGAAAGTGTCTGAGGTCAGATTTGAACCTAGGACCTCCCGTCTCTAGGCCTGACTCTCAATCCACTGAGCTACCCAGCTGCCCCCCCCCCTTTTTTTTTATGAAAATGGCAACCGTCTACAATAGAACCACTGAACCAAGGAGATATCAGCCTGGCAGCCAA
>NW_025354219.1:0-5603 GCF_016433145.1 Gracilinanus agilis
TACATTTAAATCCTAACTCAGATACTCAGAACCTGTGTGCCTAGGTAAGTCGTTTAACTTTTATGGGACTCAAATTCTTACTTAATCCTATAGGAAGAGCTGGGAAACTTCATCAGATTTAGAGCTGAAAGGAATCCTAAAGATCATCCAGCCCAAGTCCTATATTTTACAAAGGAGGACTCTAAAGAAGAAATCCATACCTTTTTTGAAGATTCCTTTGCTCTACAGGGAATAGGGGATATAGGCAGATAAAGCTAAGCCTCCAAGTTCCATGGCAATATGTCACTGAGTATAGAATTGTAGGAGAGGACTATATCTTCCAACTTCTTCACCAACATTTTAAAGTAAGATATATCCCCCACTGCAGTCATTTTCCATGAAACCTTTCTGGATCAAGGAATAATAAGACCTAAAGTCTATTTTCTGGGTTTCTGAAACCCATTTCTCCCAAAATTCAGGATAAGCTGTTGACAGAGACACCTTTAGCAAAGATGATGATGTGAAAGTTTCTAGCCAAGCCTGAGAAACAGCTCAAGAATAATAATAAAGAAGAGCACCAAATGAAACATATTCTACAAAGATGAAGAAAAGAGCTCTAGGTAGACATTTGTACAAGGGGACACATCGGGTGGTTATGTGACTTCCTGATCGTTGCCCTAAGAGGAGATCAACACAAGCTCTGGTCATGGTGTACAAGGACTTAAAGCTACAGATTTAGGCACTGAGCAGGGCCCAGTCTCATACTGGGTCCAGTTCCCAGGCCTAGAACAGATTGACAGAAGGACTTAGAGAGTAGTTGCAAAGGCAAATTTTCAAGCAAGGATGAATGGTGGAAGAGGGACTAAGACTCTCCTCATTCAGAGTGGCATTTGCATATACGGTTTCATCTGGATTTAAATGAGGCTAGGGAAGACCCAGTCCCACTATAGTGATGTCACATTCTGGGATTATAGCAGGAAGCTAGGTCTCTTGCTCTCAATGGGCTTGAGGCTAGATCAAAAACAATAGGAAGGGATAGAAACTGGTCTTATCACAATGGCCCAAAGATTGAGCTAAAGCTGAAGATAGTAAACAGAATAAAAATTCTAATGCAATAAAGAAATACCATACATAGGTTAAGAGAATCTCAAAATAAGTTCACAGAACAAAAAAATAAATCCTTAATAATTATATTATTGTTCATTCTTCATTTCAAAGAAGACCAATGATATCAGGATGAGTAGTGTCTTGACTTATTCGTGAATTGCATTTAAGTGAAGCAGAGTTACATAAAGTCATCAGCCTCACTTTCTCTATCAGAGTTGTAGAAGGTCAGTCACAAAACAAAAATCAGGTCAACTGTCAATATCCCAGGTTGCAATGAATGACCTTGGTGTCACTGATGTCTGAATAAGATTTAAGCACTCTATAGCACCTGCTTCAGGACAGCTTTAACATGGATTCTTCTGACCCTAGAACCAATGAGGTAGCAACTGTCTCTCAAATGGAACAAGGAGGATTCCAACGTTCAAGGATACAAGAAATATTAGGACATAATTATAAAAAAGAAGACTATGTAAGATACATGGTATCAAATCAAAAACAACTGGCTGGAAAATTGGATAAGAAGAAAGAATTTTAGAATCCCATGTTTCCCTGTTGGAAATAAGAAATCTTTGGGCCATTATCTGAGCTGAAGATCCAAACTTTAATTGTAAATTAATGTAAATTAAAACAAGTTCTTACTATGCCTAGCCTGAGGCTAACATCCCCTTTAGGTGTTCCATAGTGTGTTTTGTAGGTTTAGGCAGTTAATTAGCATAAGTCATTAACAAGGCAGAAAGTACATAATATGTTAAGAAACATATGGTAAGAAGAGTTTAGAATATTTGTTATAAAATCATAAGTTCCAGCATGAAGTTAAGATAAGAAAATTTTATTAATCCTCTAGAACTACCATACTACTTAGGTCAAAATAACCTTTCTAGGCCATAATATTCTGCTCTGGAGATCCTAGAGTTGGCATAAATTCTTAAAGGAGCAAATAACACCTGGACATGCCAATGTTGTTTTCATATGATCTCATCAGACCAATTATATACTCATCATTCTCAATGAATCCAGATCCTTCTGCATAGATTTCAGTTCCCTAGATGATGATACAGAACTGAAGTTTTTTATTCCTCCAACAGAAGCTCTTAATCTAGTTAGTTGCTATAATATTCTAATATACCAAACTATATCCTTCCTCATACTATAGTTAATATTCTATTATTATAATTGCTATCTTATACACAGTTAAAAGCAATATAAAACAATTTTCCTTTCATTCTCTAAAAACCATAACTAAACAGAATATGGGTAGCATATTTCAGGAAATGAGGAAATAAAATTGCCCAAACTTAATAGAACCAGAAGGCAAAAAGAAAAATTAAGAGGCTCAAAAGTCATCACGTGGGTGGGGGGATTGAACATACTCAGAAATAGCATAACCCACATCTAAGTAAACAAAAGACAAGAAGTCAGGAAAAGATAAAATAACAAGGAAACATGGTCAGTATCATATATGATTATGTAGTCAAAAATCTGAAGTTAAGGAAACCTTGGAATAAAATATTCCACAAAGGAAAAAGAGAAGAATAGAAAAGAGAAAAGAAGAGGAAAGAGGAGGAAAGGAAGAAAGGAACTGGGGTTAAGTGGGCATTTGAGGATCCAGAGGAGGAGACCACATAGGACCTTAATGACTACTTTGCATCCTACCTCGAAAGCACTTAGAAACCAAGAATTGCAAACTGGAAGGGAAAATTCAAAGACAGACAAAAAGAAATCTCAAACCCCAAATGTCAGAGAATGAGGATGCTATTTCTAGACATTTGAGGAGCTTCAGATTCATTTCTATATAAATTGAGTAGAAAATGCCAAACTCATCCTACAGACTGAAAATATCCATCTGCTTGCAGATGAAAGTCTAGTATGAGACTAGAGCTAGCCATGGGACTGTACATGAAAAATGACATTGACAGTCTCAGGAAGGTCATTGATAACACCAATGTGATTAACCAGGTTGCAACTAGAAACAGAGACTGAGTCTTTGAAAGAAAAGCTGTTCTTCATGAACAAGTCCAAATCACAGGCTTTGGGCTGACTGAAGGTGGACAAATGTTAGAGGATATATTGAAGAATAGAGACAGTGATACATTGTTGGTAGAACTGTGAAGCGATCCAACCATTTTGGAGAGCAATCTGGAATTATGCTTAAAGAATTATGAAACTGTGTACATATTTTAACTTAGTAATTAGGTTTCTAATTCACTATTAGATTTTTAATTCAGTATTAGGTTTTTCACTTAAGGTGATTATGCAGATGGAAAATTTGCCACACCTGAGCTACATTCCCAGCATCCTTTTAAGTACATCCTCATTTGACTTATAGGGGCTTGGGAGACAAATTTGGCTAAGACCCATGCTGTGGGGCTCTTTTGGGGCTTTGCTTTGGTAAAAGTGTGGCAAGTGTAGGTCTCTGACTCTGGGCTCTACTCATTTGACTAAAGGAATCCCTTTCCCTCTCATTTTTGTTATTAAATCCTTTAATTTAAAATTATCTAGAGTATTTTATTTATTTTTACTCCTACAAGATCAAGGAAAAGAAACTAGATGTTATAAAATGTTTATAGCAGCTCTTTTTCTGGTAGCAAAGAACTGGAAACTAAAAGGATGTCCACTGATTGGCAAAAGGCTGAACAAATTGTGGCATATGAATGTAATAGAATACTATTGTGCCATAAGGGATGACACATAAGATGATCACAAAAGAATTTGAAAAGATTTATATGAAGTGATGCAAAATGAAGTGAGCAAGGAACCAAGAGAATGTTGTACACAGTAACAACAATAATGTATGATGGTCAATTGTGAATAACTTAACTATTATCAACATGGCAAGGATCCAGGACAACTCTAAGGGACTCATGACAAAAATGGATATCCATTGTTATAGGAGAAACAGATTGAATCCAGAATGCAGAATGAAACATATCATTCTTCACTTTATTTTCTCTATGAATTTTTCTCTAGGTAAGCAATATGTGTCTTGTTTCACAACATGATGAACAAGGAAATATATATTATATGATAATATATGTACAGCCTATATAATATTGTCTACCTTCTTGGGGAGGGGGAAGAAGGGGAAAGAGTTGGGGAAAAGAATGAAAAATAATTTTGGACATAGCTTCTATGAGAATTTGCTTCTCTTGGATAAACATATTTATTATAATTTATTACATATGTACACAAATCACATGTATTATATTATTATTGTTACATATTCTATTATATATACAAAATAAATAACTCCAAAAAGGATTAATTTATTGCTCTTTTCTCTCTACTCTCTTTCTATCTCTATGTCTCTCTCTCTCTCTGTCTCTGTCTCTCTCTCACAGACACAAATACACATGTATACATCCATTTGTGGTTACTAAAAAAGTTGCTTTTTTTCTCTGGTCTTGAGCATTTTCAGTCTCATCACCTCTCTGCTTTTCTCTCTAATTTCCTTCTTTTCCAATCCAGCCAATGTGGCTATGTCACTGAAAACTTAAGAACCCACCTTTGTGATTCCTTTCCTACCTGTACCTCACACTGCCTTATATTGGCTTATTTTCACCTCTAAAAGGAAAAAGCTAAGTGATCCTCAGAAATAAACACACAAAAGAGGAGAACATGGGCAAATAGGAAAAACTTCACTTAACTTCACACAAAAAAGCTGTGTACATGTGTGCTGTCCTATACAGCCATTTAGACAGGCAGTTTGGCAAAGACACTACCTTTGGCAGCATCAGCAAATTGATGAGCATTCATTTGGGCAGATTCCCTCTCTAGAACTAGCACTTCCTTTGTGGTGACATCCAGCTCCTGTAGAAGTCATTATATGTTCAACATGACAAGTTTAAGTGATCTTCACTCCCACAAGTCTAGTCATACCTCTCACATACCTATTTCCTCAGTGAAGAATGGTTGTTGGCCCAAATCAACACCAGCAATCACATGAGCTAATGACTAGGGTCTCAGAAGAATGCAGATCAGTCACTGGGATGGACAAAACTTGTTATGTAATTCAAATTTGGCAACAATATGTGTCCAATGATGTGTTGTTCCTCCTTCCTTCCACACTTAATCCTGGTGATCAAAGGACACAAATCTGATTCTAAAGAACTTTCATTTAGTTAACCCTAGGAAAACCAAGCACATTAAGTACTGAATTTTTTTTAAATTTCTCCACAATTTCCCCTATCTCTGTAAATTCATTGCAAATAGATACTATGAATTTACCTTGAAGTAACAATTTTCAATTTATTGTCTTTGCTTTATGTATAAAAAATACACACTTTGTCAATTTATGTGGCTTGATTAATCAAGATATCTTAAATTTCATTCTCTTAACAATACCTCAATGTACCCATAACTTTATTGATATTGGGCACTCAAGTCTATGTTCTTCCATAAATCTCCCATAGCATGTTAAAGGCTTTCTTCTAAGTCTGTATAAATGGAGATTTTGAACCTTGAACTGCATTCCCCCATAAATCCCTTAGTATTTCCCAAAATTCCCTTTAATCTCTCTT
>NW_025354220.1:0-4941 GCF_016433145.1 Gracilinanus agilis
TTACTATTTTATATAATCATTAATCTCATTAATGTTTATTGTGATATATTTTAATATTATGTTAATATATTATATAAATACATAATTATAAGTAGAAATATAATTATCATTATTGATACTGCCCATTTCCTCTCTTTCCTTTTTCTTTTTTTAATTTTACTTGTTAAGGGTAATACAAGTATAGATATAGTTCAGAATCTTCTTTGCAATTTATATTTCTTAAAGATTTACCAGGGGCACTAAGAGGGTTAGTGATGTGTCCGTGTTTACATGGTTAATATATGTCAAAAACAAGACTTTAACCCAGATATCACTCATTCCAAGGTCAGTCCCAATCCTCTATGTCAGAAGTGTCAAACACTTACAACTCAAACCAGATGAAAACGGAGTTTGGAGATATTTAATAAAATAAACAAAAACATAATAGAACCTAGATAATGTTAATATTATATTTTAAAAGTCAATGTATGGTTATAGAAAGTCTTCTATGTTCATTAGTGGCCCTATTTTGATTTGAATTTTACATTACTGGTTTATTCTGTGTCCATCATCAATTTCTTCCATATATATCCATTTCATCTATTTCTATCTCTATCAATACCATCTATATCTATGTCTATATCTGCACTTATGTCTATCTATACTTATACGTATGTATATCTATTCCTCTTTATCATCTATGTCTACTTATATCCATAATATCTATATCTATGTCTATGCATTTATATAATATAGTTAAATAATGAAATATAACTATTAATAGTTTTCTCTATCATCAGGGTATTAAACCTATAAAATGAAAGGATAGCTGGTGGTGCAGTGGATAGAGCACCAGGTCTGGTGTCAGGAAGACTTGAGTTTAAATCATGCCTCAGACACTTGCTAGCTATGTGTCCTTGGGCAAGTCTCTTTTCTTTGTTTGCTTCAGTTTCCTCACTTGTAAAATGAGTAGGAGAAGTAAATGGAAAAGCACACCAATACCTTTGTCAAGAAAACCCAAATGGGGGCATAAAGAGTCAGACAGAACTGAAATGATTGAATGATAAAAAAGACTAGAACCTCTATTTAAGGAGTGTGCCCAAGTTGTCAGAGGAAGAAATTCAACTATCTATAGTTATAAGAAAAAAAGTTCCAAATCAATATTGATTAGAGAAATGAAAATTAAAATAACTCTGAGGCACTATCTCACACTTATCAGATTGACTAATATGACTAAAAAGGAAAAGGATCAATGTTGGAGAAGATGCGGGAAAATGGGACACATACTTTGTTGGTGGAAACTGCAAACTGATATAACCATTCTGGAGAGCAATATGGAACCATATCCAAATTATGGCCCTTTGGCCCAGCAACACTGCTACTGGATCTATATTCCAAAGAGATCAGAGATAAGGGAAAAAGACCAACCCTACAAAAATATTTTTAGCAGCTCTTTTTGTAGGGGCAAAGAGTTGGAAACTGAGGGGATGTCTATCAATTGGAGAATGGCTGAACAAGTCATAGTATATGGCTTGTAATGGGATACTTTTGTGGCATAAGAAATGAGAAACAGGATGAGGTCAGAAAAACTTATATAAAAGACTTAAATAAACTGATGCAAAGTGAAGTCAGCAGAATCAACAATAGTCGCAGTAACAGAAATATTGTTCAATGATCAACTGTGAAGGACTAAACTATTATCAGCAAATCAAGTTTCTAAGATATCCACAAGAGACTAATGATGAAAAATGCTGTCCACAGCCAAAGAAGGAAATGTTGGAGTCTGAGAGCGGATCAATGAGGGCTATCTTTCACTTTATTTCCTTCATGAGTTTTTCTATTCTATGTGTGATATGTGTCTTCTATCATGTTATGAGCAATCTGGTAGTACTGATGTAACCTGTATTAGACTATTTACTGCCTGTGGTCAGGGGGAAGGACGGGACTCTGAATCATAGAATGTCAGAAAACAATTGCCCAAAATTGTTTCAACATATACTTGGAAAAAAAAAAGCTATACAGGGAAGCCATGCTTTTGATTCTAAATATACTACATTCCAAACTTCTCCATCATGTTGCTGGCTGAATACCTTCCTCCTCACCCCTTTACTTTCTTTTTATAAGTTTTCTTTTCCATTCAAATTTAAACTTCTTAAGGACAGGAGGACCAGATAGAATTTTTGCTTGAATTTGGGTTCCCATCATGTAGCACATTGCCTGGCACATAACAAATACTTAATAAATGCTTGCTGATGGATTAACTGATTTCAATGATATGGATGTTTCGCCCCAAAATGCAGATTTTAGCTTTTCTTTGATTACCTGTTCTGTGAGAATTTTGTCCATATGCTCTCCTAAGTCTGATTCAGTTTATCTGCCTCATTTCTCTTGACATCACAAAGATATTGGTAGAATACTTAGGTTATTCATTTGCAATCCTTAACTCTTCCTAGGTGACTAACCCATCTTCCCTTTCATAAATTTCTCTGATGATCTTTTACTTCTGCATTTCTTGAAAGTTCTTCATTAGTCATATATTTTTGCTTGCTCACCAGCACCATGTACCTCTTCCATTGTCCCATATGTGATATTAATTGGCAATTCTTTAGAGACTATTCTGCTCCAGGAAGGTATCAGAACCACATAACATGGGTGGAATACTGGTATTAAAAACACAGACTTTTGTTTCTGGTAAAAACTTAGGGTAATTAATGGAGTTTTGTAGTATCTTGAAAGAAATCCAGCTTGCTCTACTTCTTTTTAATTCTGGGGCTAGTTAGGGTAGATTGCCAGTAGGCAGTATAAATAGATAGCGTGTAAGGTCTAGACTTTATCTAAGACATTGAGAATAAAAATTGTTTATATGTGAATTGAGTTTCATATATGTCAACTTATTTGGCTTTCATAGATCCTAGAGATTGTCAGCACAACTATTATCAACTTGATGTTATTCATGATGAACCTGGAGTTTGTTTTGTTTTTTCTTTTTAATCCTTTATAGTTCTGTCTTAGTAATGATTCTAAGACAGAAGGGCAAGGACTATGGAAATGGGGTTAAGTAATTTGCCTAGGGCCACACAGCTAGGAAGCATCTGAGGCCAGATTTGAACTCATATCCTCCCAATTCCAGGTCTGGCCCTCTATCCACTGAACAACCTAGCTGCCCAGAACCCAAAATTTTAAGGGTTGAAATGATTTGCTTATGGTCACAAAGATCACAGAGTCTAGATTTTTATCAAGTCTGGGAAAATCTGAAGTCTGCTGACCTTTTTGGTATTCCCTGAAGACATTTTAGACAGAGGGACTGAGAATAATGTCCAATACTATGCCGTGCAGATCTAATATATAGAATCACAGGGAAGCTGAGACTAAAGAATGTCAGAGCTGGTAGGGACCAATTTGATAATCCAGTTTGATTTCTTCATTTTGCAGATGGAAAAGGTAGAAGTAAATTTAGTTCAGTTTAATTCATTGGTACAGGACAGGGATCAAGGATGACCTTAGGGACTGACGGAATAGAGAATTCTATCTGTCCCTGTGTGGATAACTACACCAGGCATTTAATCAATTTTCTTTGATAATTGTTATGGAAGGACTGAAGACCAAAGGAAAAGGAGAAATGAGGAGAACCTAGAAAGAAACATGCTTCACAGCACTTCCCAGTGTGGAAGCTGTGCTACTCACACTTTCTCATAAGCCCTGCTGGGATGCTCTGGCCATTCAATCATGCACACCACTCGGTTGGGCATGATTTCTGTGGTAGAGTAGTACCCCTGGGGGAAGGCAAGCAGCAGAGCCAGGGACCAGATGACACAGATGACCACTTTGGTGGCAGTAGCCGACAGCCGAGGCTGGAGGGGGTGGATAATTGCCATGTACCTGCAAATCAGAAGGAGGAAGATAAGACTTGGTTAATAAAGATACATTTAATACTCATCATGTCTTCTGAAGCGATACGGATACAAAATCCAAATTTTTCTTTTTTGGGGGTTTGTTTTAAAGAATGTCAACTTCCACAGCTGCCTCCCTCCTCCTCCTCCCCAATCCTAGTTCTTTTGTCAAAACAGTGACAGGCGTCCCTATTTTATAAAACAAACGGTGAAATAAATTTGCCAGGACTTACAGGTCTAACAGCACATTCTCTGGCCATATTATCATGTCTCTACAGAAGCAGTAAAATGACAAATGGATTTCAAATGAAGAAGCTAAAACCTGTGCAGAACCTGAGTTTAAATGAAGAAATATTTTACCCATAGGCCTGAAAGTATTCCACATAAAATTTTAAGGGACAGACAGTTTTCTGACCAAATTGACTGATGGCAGTGTCTTGAATTATTGTAGCACACTAAATTGTCCAAACATAGGTACTGCTTTGTGCTTTTGAGAGGGTTTGACATCATTACAAAGGTCTGTAGTTAAGTGAGGTATTGTTAAGCTTGAAACCAGGGGGGAAATTACATGTTTTGGATAGAACAACGAACGGTTTCTTCTATTCGCTTGGGTAAATTTTGTTAATCTATTTTAAAAAATATTTTCCCTTTATGTAAATCCATGTAAAGGAACTTAATAAGACTCAATGGTTCTGTTATGCATTTCAAGAACAGTTTGATAGATACATAAATCTCCCAAACTTCTTGCTCTTTGCTCCCTGTTCTGACTTCTATCCTTTGATTCTTTTTCTCCAAGGTTATATAAAAGTTTTATTTTGGTCTACCTTTTGAGAGATTCTCACTGTTTAGACTAGATTTGAAATATGCAATAGGTTTTGTTACATGTAATCAACAAAGGAAATATGTTTTGGCCATGCAGTTAGCAAAATATTCTGAATTCTTTGTTCAACAATTGTAATTACAACGTATAAAACTCTGAGCTTGGCTAAAGATGAAAAAAAAAAGACATCTTCCTTGCCCTCAGGGAGTTTATAGTCTCTCTCTCTCTCTCTCTCTCTCTCTCTCTCTCTCT
>NW_025354221.1:0-4941 GCF_016433145.1 Gracilinanus agilis
GAGGAGGAGGAAGAGGAGGAGGAGGAAGAGGAGGAGGAGGAACAGAAGAAATCTTAATAAATTTTGCTACTCTTTTTGAATTAAATTGTTTTGAACCATCAAAAATACAATAGACAAAATTGACAAAACAGTAGCCATATTTTCTTTTTTTCCTTCAATTTGTACCTGTGAAGATAAGCTCTGTGGCTCCTGAGGAATATGTAAAAGGCTTCCTGTGCTCTCCTCAAGGATACACTCAGTGGGCACATAGATCATTTGAATGAAAAATTTTAAAGATGAGAGAGTAATATATTGGTTGGTGGTTGGTGAAATCCCAGGTCCACTGACATTTAAGGTAATAATCATAATAATCACAATAATATTTGAATCCTCTAATTCATGTGTTTCCTTTGATGTGTTTCTTCAGTGATGTGAGTTGCTGTCTATCTCTACCTGCTTATTATCTCCCATAAATTTGCCATAGGAGGTCTGTCCAATATCTTAGGGTTCTTTTGTATTTTTATATAATCCGATATGCAAGATTACAAGTATAACATCTCTTTAACTATATAACCAGTACCTCTTCTTTTTCTATCAAATTTAAAAAAATGTTTGAGTTCTTTACAGTTTCTTGGTTGTTATCTGTTATACTCTGCTTCCACCCACTATGTTCCTCACCATTTCCCTCTGGGTATAGTCACTGTCATTTTTCCTTCTTCAGATAGTAGTGTTCCATTTATCACAGTCAAAAATCTCTCACAAATATATACATTTTGATGGACAATCTCTATAGATTGGCCACTTAACTATATATTATTTGTACAAAGATATTGTTCCTCTGTTTTTTTTTTTTCTGGTGTGGATGGTTATCCTAAACTCCTTTGAGTAATTATGAGTATCTCTCAGGATGTCAGTAATATTCTAGGGATTAATGCACTAGCACAACGTCATCTGAAAACAGGAGAATCTAAGGGTAATATAATAAATAACATGATGAACTTTCAGTCGGGAAAAACAAAGTTTTAATCCCACTTCAAATGCTTTCTAACTGCGTGATTCTGAGCAAATCATATAATCTCTTCAGACCAAAGATTTTTCAGCTATATATTGAATGTGATTCCATCATATCTAAAGTCTTTCTAGCTCTAAATGTATGATCTTATGAACTATAGGAGATATTTCTCCAATTTGAACTTTGCGTTATACTTCTGCTATGACATTAGCAAATTCTTTTCCCGAATATATATTCCCCATTGTTGAACCTCAACTGATTGCATCAGCTATTTATCAAAAGTTTGTTATTGTTATCTTCCATATAATCTGAAAAAATTTCAATGTATACATGGAAGACACTTCATTGGAAGAAAACTTTGTAAGTGGTATTTTGTTCCATCAAATCAAAAACCTATGCCTTTTAGACAGTTGTGTGATGGCAAAGTTATGATTTACTGTGAAAAATACAGTATGAAAGCCTGCTTAGTGCTAACAAATATTCTTATTGAAGATTCCCTCAATTCAAATAGATATTATTTGCATTAAATTTATGTAAACAGAAAAGTAGACATAAAGGTCAATGGTCTTTTTATATTTTCCCAGATATCAGTATAAATAAGTTCTGATACTTTCCCATGCCTTCATTGTCATCTCCTCCTTCATATACCTTGTGAATCAATTCCTCAAAGCTCTCACAATTGTATTGCATCAAGCCTAGATATCTAAATGCTTTGAGTCTAGTCTATTTGCTTTTCTCATCTTTGTTCTTCTAATTCTTTTCTCAAAAAGGTATGTGTTATATGTACATATGAAGCTTCTGCACAGTCTTTCTACAAGATTGGGATTCTTATCCTTTATTCCTGACACATATACTCCAAAATGTTTTTTGACGTTATCACCTATTTTCAACACTGTACTGAAGCCATTATGTTGTTGATATAACCCTAGAAGCCTCGTGGATTGGTGAAGCAGATTTAAAGGGCCTCAATTATGCCTTTGGCAGTATAGTTTTGAAGCATACAAGTAGCTCATGATAATGTCATTGATGAGAAAGTGAAAATTCTCTAACACAGTACCAGGGAGTTGGGATTCTGGCCCTATGCTAGGAAAAGTCACTTTCTCTTCCATGGTTCCCAGAGCTCCACCCTTTTTCTAACAAAAGAACCCAAGGAAATAGAAAGAGCAGGGGGAATCACAGGTATTTATGGGAAATAAAATTACATTAATTAGATGCGGTTTTAAAAGAGTAAAATGGTATGCTTAGAAATGCCTCATCCATCTCAAGGGAGCAAGAGGGTGTGGAGTGGAGTATAAGGACCACCAGTTACTTCATATTTTTTTTTCTCAGTGTCCCAACTACCTGATAGTACTTTTGATAAAAACAACAAAAGAGTAATCTTATACTTCACAATTTTTCCTTTTAGATTCTGTTTCTCAGCCTATCTTGGGAGCTTCATTCTGAGAAGGGAGATTGCACATGTTGCTGCCATAATCTATTACTGTTGCAAGAGTCGATGCCTCCCCATTCTTCTCCTCCTCTTTCTCAACAGATCTTTAATAGTACCACTGTCAAGGGAAAAACCCACCATGCATTATTTCTTCCTTTGATGAAGAGACAACATCCAGGGTTATTATCATCTTAGGCTTTTCAAGTCACAGACAGGACAAGTCTAACTGGAAAGACTGTTCCATTGATTTGATTGAAGGGTCTTACAGTTCATCATGTATTTTCTTTACCTTTTTATCCTCTGTAGCCAATGCTGAAAAATAAACTTTATTTATGTTCATAATGGTCTTTTTGCAAATGCTTGTTGTGACTATTAAAATGTGAGATGACCAAATGTCCTATGAAATGATTTTATTTGTTGACTCTGGATGCAAAATCAAACCAGCTTTACCAACTGCTCTTTTGGCTCCTTTAATAAGAACTTGGGATGTATATTTTCATTTAGCTGCAACTTCTTTCCTCTGATTTCATTCCACTTCTCTTCCACAACCATGGGAGAAAGGGAATATGGGCACAGGGAGTGGAGGACTGTTATACATTTCTTTCTTTTATAGGTTGCCATAGCCAAAGAATTCCTCAACAAATGTTCAGAGACCAGATATTGAGCATCTCCAATCTTTGACTAGTTTATAGAAAACAGACTTTGCCTTTCACTGGGACTCTAATTTGAAATCTTTCAATTTGGACAAAACCAACCAGAGCCTTGACAACCACTAGCACAGAGTTAGAGAAGCCAAAATCACCTCCTTTCTATGATGAGATATGGAACGTTTTCTAAAGTCTTAAGAGCAAAGATCAGCAACCTTAACAACAGCACATTGGGGAATTAGGTCACACATCAATAAAGAGTAAAAAGCAGTAGTAAACTCAGTGCTTTTTACAGTTCGTTTCTTATTTTTTTAATTAGCGTCAATTTTTTATATCTTCCCCTGCACTAAATGATGATAAAAAATATAGCTTCTTAATTATAGGTGAATTATATGAGGTGGACTCCCACTAGGAGATTTATGGAAATTACTTGCCCAAAGTCATGCAGCTAGTAAAAGGAGTTAATGGAACTTATGGAACTTAAACCTACAACATGAGGATGACAAGTTTTTCCACTAACCTTGGTGAAGAAACAAGGCATGTTTAGAAACAAGTAGAGAAAAATTAAATGCTTAATTGTGTGGTCTTATGTTATGTTTTTAGTGCAAAAGGACTTTCGAGAAAGGAGACAATAGAAAATGTAATAGGGAAAAATTAGATATTATATAGATATATATAAGGTGTGGTCACCAGGAATCAATCAGATCTAGATTGATTCCATAATTAAAACAGACCCAAGCCAGGATGGGTTTATGGTAGTTTATTTACAATTAGGAAAATTGAAGGTAAGGAGAGAGAGAGAAAAAAAAACTCTGGTCCGGACCACTGGTCTGGACCGAGTGCGAGTTAAAAGATTAATTAAATTAGGCTACTAGCCACTTAGAGAAGGAAGAAGCCTTCTTGAGGTAGAGGCTCTGGAAAACGCCAAGGTAGGCCAAAGGAAGTCAGCCTAATTTACCCACGTGACAATTTCAGAAGGGAAGCTGCCTGAGGTCTCAGCTGAGATCCTTCAGCATCAAGTTCAAAGCCTGATCATATAATAAAAGAGAGAGATATGACACTAAAGTATGTAGTACAACCTCTTATTTCACAGAAGAAGAAACTGGGGCCCAGAGGTAAAGAAAAGGCTTGACCAAAGCCATCTGTCCTTATAATTAGAAGATAAAGAATTCTAATCTAGATCTTGTATACTCTAAAGCAGTGGTTCCCAAAATTTTTTGGCCTACCACCCCCTTTCCAAAAAAAAATATTACTTAGCCCCCTGGAAATTAATTTTTTTTAATTTTAATTGCAATCAATAGGAAAGATAAATGCACCTGTGGCCATCACTGCCTCCCTGGATGGCTGCAGCACCCACCAGGGCCGGTGGCACCCACTTTGGGAATTACTGCTCTAAAGTAAGGGTTCTTAACTTGGAAACTATGGACTTAAAATATTTTGATAACTTCATTTCAATATACTTAGTATCCTTTGTAATCTTATGTATATTATTTTATTGCACTTTAAAGCATTCTTTTGGGAAAGGGTCCCCATAGATTTCATGAGAATGTCAAAGGAATCCATGGGCCCAATGACGCCAAAAAAGTTTTAACACCCTCCTCTATCCCTTTTGTTTTATGCACTAGATTACCCTGATCTTTTTCTTGAAGGATGATTAGAATTTAGATGAGTAGATAAAAGTAGAAAAGAAATTCCAGAAACAAGAAAGAGAGGGAATCTGTCAAAGCAAAAATATAGAAGACTCCTTCATTTATGCTATAATCCTTTTCTTTTTCTCTTTAAATATAGACAGTACAAGTTGATATTTTTATGGAGAAATGAACATCTTTAGCTTACTGTTTCCAGAACTAGAAGTGATGTAGATACTCCATGTC
>NW_025354222.1:0-3332 GCF_016433145.1 Gracilinanus agilis
TATATATATATATATATACTTGGAAAGGAAAGAAGAACTCAGACTGTGACTCAGAAGACTCACCAATAACAAGTCTATTGGAAATGCTTTCCTATTTTTCAAAGGCCAAAAAGAAATTTTCATTCTAAAATTAAAATATACTCTTATGTTAGTAATAAAGAATTATATTCAATGAATGCATAAATATGTTTCTATGTACCATGAAACTACTGAAAATGTGATTCAATTGTTAAAGGGAAGTAGGTGAGGAAACTCCCTCTACCAATGCAAAATGTCCAAAGCTCTTTAACTTAGAGTCTAAGAAAACTGCTTATAGAAATGGTGCCAAACTCAAATAGAAATAGGGGCCTCTAAGGAGTATAAGGATACCCGCTGACAGAATTAATTTTAATAAATTATGTTAACTCTTTCATTTTATTTGTTTATTTTGTTAAATATTTTCCAGTTACAATCTAATCTGGTTTAAGCAGCACAGGGAATAGTGCAAATATTGCTAAATGTTTCACACCTCTGCCTAAACCAAGTAACCTGTTCAGAGTCATTCAAACATTATGTGTCAAAGGTAAATTGAACTGAGGTTATCTTACTCCAAGACCATCCAATTGTATTTCCTTTCTGTTGTCATAAACATTTTTGTGCATGTGGATCTTTCCCTTATGTCTTTGATCTCTCTGGTATACAGTCCTAATAATGGTAACACTGAGTCAACAGATATGTGCAAATTAGTGATTTGGGGTTTACTTCCAAAGCCAAAATAGTTGAATAAATTCCAGTAACAGTACTTGTATATATTATTTTCTTGAGGATTTCTATGAAACTAGAGAAATTTTTCAAAAACCAAGTACATATAGTGAGGGAAAATATGCAATAGTAAAAAAGATGACCATTTAAAGGCTTTTTATAATTGGTGGGTGAATGTCTTTAAATTCATACAAAATGTTATTGAATTTTCTTTTATACTTAAGCCTTATTATGGCCCTGTCTTCATACTGCATTGTCATAGACAAGCCTTTCCATATAACAATGTCATTCTTTGCTCATAACAATTCCATTAATATGGAAAACGTATTTTACTTCAAAGTATAATACATAGATATATTTTTCCTTATTTGACCCCTAGATATCTAGTAATTGCCCATTAAAACAGAGGAAATCATAGTGTTTTTTTTATTCAGACTGTTAGTGGAAAAATGGTTATATAAATATCAGACTTTGATATTTTGAAGGCACTAACATGAAAATTTTAACACTGATCAATAAAAAAATCATCTTTCATATGTATTTATATCTAAAGCATAGTATAGTTAATAGGCAATTAATGTTGGAATCAGGAAGATGGGCTAGGTTAAAATATCACACTGATATGTACATGTATTAATTATATGATGCTGGATAAGTCATTCAACCTCTTAGTGCTACAATCAGCTTTCAAAAACAATAAGTTACAGAGGAGTTGTTGTACTATATTGCCAAGGGGAATTTCCTCAAAAGGATTTTCTTAAATCAGTGAAATCACAGGTTGACTTGGAAAAAAAAAGATGTAGAAATTAGCATGATCATTGACATTACTCTATTTTCTCAGACTATTTCAGGGGAAAAAATTAAAG
This sequence comes from Gracilinanus agilis, assembly GCF_016433145.1. Lineage (NCBI taxonomy): Eukaryota > Metazoa > Chordata > Mammalia > Didelphimorphia > Didelphidae > Gracilinanus > Gracilinanus agilis. The sequence continues at coordinate 1,608 of NW_025354222.1, forward strand.
ATCCAATGTATTGGTATAGATACCATCAAGGATTATATGTTATCTAGGAAAAATATGCAGTACCAATTCTTTTCATTTTTCCTGTTTCTAAAAATACTATCTAAAATGTGTCAAAATGCAATTGCAAAATAAATCAACATCACAAAATCAAGCAACTCAGAAATGGAGAAATATTCATGGAAACAAATATACTTCTCAATTATTTTGCAGAGTCTTTTGGAATTCTGAAATTTTCTTGATATATTATTAACATAATTTCAAACATTGAAATGTTTGAAAAATGTTTATTTATATAACTATGTTATTAAATCTCCAAAAAACTATTGGATTGCTACTTGCCAAGTCTATTATAGAAAAATTCTTATTCAAATATGAACTAATGTTCCCTCCAATTATGAGATTCTATGAATCTAACAAATGTAATATTGGATTAGATGGATAAAATGGGGCCAGATTGTTCAGGTACTTCAATGCCTATGGTCAAGAATTAATTCCTAATTCATCTGGAAATGGTGAATCACCATTGTTTCAAGAAGGAGTAGCTTGATCAAAGTGCTTCAGAGTAAAATTAATAAGAACCAAAGGTTCACAAATTTAGGTCTGGAGTCAATCAAGTCTAACCTTCTCATTTATAGATGAAGAAACTGAGACACAAAGAATTTGATTACCTTGCCCACTGTTGTATAGCTAATGAAACTCTCTGGATGCTATTCAATCCCAAGTCTTCCTAAACCCAAGTCTAGTTCCTTAGTTTCTATACTATGATATTTCTTCAGCTCAGGAAGCTATGAGAAAAAGAATCTTGATAGAAAAAATTGGAGATAAAGGGGAGGCTTCCAGGCTAAGATGGCAGCAGAGTAAAAAGCAGTTGCTTAAACTCCCCTTACCCACACATATAGGATTCCTCAAGAGGACATTAAAAACAAACCAAGACGAATGAAGGGACCCCACAACAAGACACAGCATTGAAGGTACATGTGACTGGGACATTTCCATGCAATAAGGGGGTGAAATAGCTCTCAGTAAAACTTGAGCTGAGCAACCCTCTGCCCCCACACCACCTACAGGACCAAAGTCAGCTCATAATTCTTGGAAGCTACCTGGTATCACCAGGGTCAGCTCCTGAGAGAAGCAAGACTTAAGACCCCAAGAGGCTAAAGAACTGGACTTTGAACACAGACCTTGAGTGCAGCCACAGACATAGGTGAGGACACAGAAGGACCTTGAACTCAAGTGCGGAATTTGGGTGGGGACCCAGTGCTGAGAGGTGCATGGCTGTGGAAGCAGAGCACTGAGACTACTAAAGGAGCTTTGGGCAGAGGAGCAAAGAAGGGGACCAAAAGGAGGCTTGAAACTGAAAATAACTAGACTTGAGACCTCAGGAGACTAGAGAGTGCAGACCAACTGTGGCCACAAGGATAAAGCTGAGAGGGCACACAGCTCTCTGACTCAGGCGAAAACTGTTCCACAGCTCCATAGGAAGAGAGCCTGTCTGCCTCACCCACACTTCAGACTGAGAAAGAAATATTAATAATAATAATGGCAAGCCAGGCACAAGAACCCCAAAAGAGAAAATGCAAGAAGAAATCTTTAACACTCTACAACTTTTACACAGAAAAAATCCTGACAACAGAGCAAACAAGTAATCATATCCAAACCTTCCCAAAAAAATGAAAACTGGTCATAAGCTTTTCAAAAGTTCAAATCTGAGATCATGAGAAAGAT
>NW_025354223.1:0-1849 GCF_016433145.1 Gracilinanus agilis
GACATGAGGACTACAGTAGGGTGGCTGGCACTTGGGCTCTCACTAATGACTGTGACAAAGGAAAGTGAGTCAGTGTCTCTGTCAGCCACAGGCATTGAGGATTTACTGCAAAGTCGGCATTGGGTCTTCTCAGAGATGAAGAAGCATGAAAAGGCTAAGAATGAACAGACTTAAAAAAGACTAAGTTCTCCTCGAAGTTCGTACAAATAATCTGGGTGTCTTTTGCCACTCCATTCCTTCCCTAACCTGCCTCCAGGGTTCCCATGGACCATCATCCAAGTCTGCTTCCCATCTAAAGCATTTGACCAGAATGTGGGCATGCAAAGATTGCTGGAAGGGTCATTTCAGCTGCAGGGATGACAAGACTGCCATCAACAACAGTGTGGGGAATTATAGGGACCTCCATCACACAAGGCTCTCCAGTATACAGAAAGAGAGGCCTGAAGGGGCAACTGTCTGGGCTGGAAATGCCTTGCTGTTGAACATATTTGACTTTTACACACCTTAAGTCCCAACCTCCTCCACTCCAACATAATCCTCCTGAGAGGAAGAAAGAGTTCTCACTTCCTTGTGGGCAGGGCTGAAGTGGAAAGTCCAGGGCCTGAACCAGAGACTTTTCCTGATGGGGAATGTCTTCTCATGACTGGGAATGCTGAGGAGAAAGGCAGCTCTTGATAAGATTTCTATGATAATTGAAGATGGTGTGAATATCCTGGTTCTTGTATGTTCTTGGCTTGACTCAGAGTTGTAAGAAAACATTGGTGGAAATGCAGAAAATGTGGCCATCCCTGGGAGAGAAGTGCTGCTCCAGGATGTGGATTGGGTAAACACAGGCAAAGTGTCTGGGCTGAGGTTGGACTGCAGGTGGACCATGAAAGGAGTAGCTGGGTAGTCAATATTAGGCAATAGGATGGGATGAGTATGAAGTAGAAGGAAAAAGAATAAAGTTGCCAAAACCCAAGAATTATGCCACAAATATTCATGAGATGAAGAACATGCAGAAAAAGTAAACAGAAACTGAGCCCACATGTGGGATTGTCCAGGAAAGGAAGCAGAGGGGAGATTCCTACAGACCTGAAGCACTAACAGTGGTAGAGGGCAATAGGGGCACAGTGCCTGGAGATATAGTCCCATCATGCCACGTTGGGTGTGCAGTGCTGGTGCTGAGATTCGGCTCTTGCTGATGCCTCTTAAAAATGAAAATCAATCATTCCCTTTTTCAACAGCCATTTATTGAGCACTTGTTGCACACCAGGTAGAGACCTGCTCAATAGTCAGACTTTCAGAGGGGGTAATCAGCACTCCAGACTAGGCAGCTGGTGCTATCATCTCTGAAAAGGCGTAGCAAGTGGAATTGGAGCAGATTTCAGTTCCTATGGCTTTCACATCAATGTGAACTGGATTTACAAGAATGTGCCATGTTGCAAGTGGGGTGCTGGGACTCTCCCCAGTAGCTATTTCTCCTGTGGATTCTACTGGAGTCGGGGGGAGTGAGGGTCTTGCGATGGCCATGGTGACTGCAGAGGATATCTCAGATGGAGCTGAGGTTTCAGTGGAAGAAGAAATTGTTCTCCTGTCTATCTCAGGCATGAGGTCTCCTGTTTCAGGGGGCTCAGTGAGAAGTGGGCCTTGAGTGGCTGTGACACTTGGCGTAGTCAGGGTGATTGAAGCAGCCCCAGGTGGGGTAGAGGCCTCCTCCACATTCAAAGTGAAGGAACTCCTCCAGTTTGCTGCTTCTATAGACACTGAGGCAATGGTTGTGGTTGGCAATCCAGATGATTCTGATAACGTATATGTTTCCATGCTTTCTGCACTGGGCCCTGTGACCAGAAGGATGGATAATTAAGTT
>NW_025354224.1:0-2366 GCF_016433145.1 Gracilinanus agilis
AATATAAATATACATTCTATTTTGTTATATATTTATCACACATAATATTAAAATAAAATACTATTTTATCATTTAAAATATCATTTATCATTTTATTTATAATTTATGAGATTAGTAATATATAAATGATATAAATCAATAAATGATTTATTATTTTATCACATTTACCATCATCCTACATAGCTTGCTTTTAGATCTCTGCTATCTACCATAGTATCTGGCATATAGAAAGAGGTAAATAAATGCTCGTGGAATTAAATTGTATGGAATAAAAGTCATTCATATCCCTGGGCTTCAGTCTCCTCCACTGTAAAATGAGGTTAGACTTAACCTTTTCAGTCTCTAGACCCTTTTCCTCACAACACTTTCAGTAAACCTTCTCATATCACTTATTCAACATGAAAGGAAATAAATTCTAGAGTTCACCATGCATATGAATATAATTAATAAAATTATAATTAATAAAATAAGGCTAGGGCCTAAGATTTCACTGGTTTAAAGAACTCCCAGTTGAGAAAACTCTTCACCAATGTCATTTGGCATCTTAAGAGGGCTGCTTAGAGCACTGAGAAAGTGTGACTTTCCCAGGATCATAGAGTCAGTATGTGTGAGACACAGGATTTGAACCCAGGTCATCCTGACTGTCAGACCAACTCTCTGTCCATGTTGCCTCTTTCAGCAATAAAATGAAGAGATTAATTAATTTATATAAGATGGCACAGTTATTTATCAACTATTCCTCATGCCCTCTGACAAACTTGTCAGATCTCTTTGGGTAGCCTATTTATAGCAAGAGATTTCACTTCTTCCCCTACAATTAGATTGTAAGCTCCTTGAGGGGAGGAGCTGATTTTGACTTTCTTAGCATCCCCAAACTCTTAGCACAGTACCTGGCACATAGTAGAGACTTCATAAATGCTTGTTGATTGATTCATTGATTGAGTCCTGGACCAGATGTTCTCTTCTCTAGGGCTTGTAAGAAGCAAAATTAATATACAATACCTCCAATATTATATTTAATAAGATTTATTAACAATAACTACAATAAATACTAGAGTAAAAAAAACTGCCTTCCCAGCCACACACGCTGAAAAAGAGAGAGAGGGTGTGGCTTACAACAAACTTATAAACAACACGTGAAGACGTAAATGTGGGGGCGCAGGGAAAGGGATATTGGGAGATGAAGTCCAAGATACAAAATTCTCTAATGATATAGGCCCTATGACAAATGAAATTCTCTGGAATTTTAGTTTTCAAATATTATTTTATTAGAAAATCACTCAAGATTTCTAAATTAGCCAGTGGATTCTCTACACAGTTGGAAAAGATGCTAAAATAACCCAAATAGGGCTCTCAGAAGGGAGACATGAGCTTTGAGCCACCAGATTTTGGGGGGAAAAAATGGTAAAAAGGGCCCATTTCCTGTCCAGAAAACCAATATATGTGCCCCATGTTGTCATCATCCAAACCCTCCTAGCACCATCCTAAGAGGTCTCTCATTGTTCAGTAACCACCCAGGAAATGAACTGAAGAGGCTTCCTCTCAGGAGCAGATCTTTTGGACAGCAAGTCACTTTGGCTGGCCACACGAGGCTTCCCACAAGGAATCTGCCTGGCTCACTGATGACTTCATCACCCAAGAGAGTGATTTAAGATAGACCAGGACACCAGCTAGTTTTTACATCTAGACAAAAGAAGAAAGAATTCAACATAGCCTCGGGGAGAGACGGTTTTCAGCTTCATAATCAAAATGTTTGAGTTTTTAAATCAAAAGGCTTTGGAAGGGGGGACAAAAGGGATACAATTTAATATTCACTTCCCACAGCCCCTTCTAGCTTTATGATTCATCCATCACCCCTTCAGATCAACCAACTTCCTCGAACCTCCCACATTTCCAATTTTTCTTTTTTACCACACCCAAGTAAATCAACAATTCAAAGGACACATCACAGATGCTGATTTTTTTTAAATCACATATTTCAATCTACTTAAGAACTTGACATAATACATTGGTTCCATGGAAACATATGGCCATTAATTACAAAGTACGCCCATCCCATTATTTCCCCATCTCTTTGCCTACCTGTTTCCTCTAGTGTCTGTCTTCCTAAAGCTGTTTGAGCTAATCATTCCTCCTGCCACTTTAAAAAAAAAAAAGAGAATTAAAGGAGTTTATTAAGAAAAATGTCAAGGCAACACCACGTCTGTCTCTTATTTTGAAAAATACCATACTTATGAGTTTAAAATAATATAATACATAATTAAAAAAAAACAATCTTATTTTCTTAGTATCAGTTCTAAGACAGAAGAGTGGTAAGGGCTAGGCAATGGGGATTAAGTGACTTGCCCAGAGTCACATAGCTAGAA
>NW_025354225.1:0-1330 GCF_016433145.1 Gracilinanus agilis
TCTTAGCGCAGTGCCTGGCAAGTAGGAAGCACTTACTTCATGCTTTTTGACTGACTGACCAACTGATTGACAGGCAGACAGGGAAACAGTGGTAGAAGAGAGGAGAAATAGGAGTTTGCATTTGCAATCTTCCCTATAAAGGGATTGTCTGATATTCCTGGAACTCCTGATTGGTGGAAGTCTCACCTGGGACCTAAGAGAAACAGTTTCTGTGCATGTGTTGCCTCCCAGGATACAGAATCCTTTCCTCAAAATTCTCTTTATCACTCACTTAGATATCCCTCGTACCTATAGCCAAATCGTCAAGTGCCTAAACTAAATTCATGCTTTTAAATAGGATTTGTTTTTCTTAGGAGATTAAGGCCCTGTAGGGTTATAGATGGGAATGGGGGAGGAGTTTGCTATTAATAGACTTCGTTGTCCATTCACCTCAGCTTGCCTTCCCTCCCCTACACAGATAACTAAGGCAAAGCCGCTGCTTTGTCAACAGGCTACAGGAGGAATCCAGAGGTTCTTTCCTTTGAGTTAATTTAGTTATGAGGAGCTCTTGAGAAACCAAGTGTAAATAGCAAAACAACAGTCGCCAGAAGAACTTTTGCCGAGCCTCATCTAAGTGGACTATTTTTCTACTTGTTGCACTCTCACAGGAATTCTCAGGACTTAAGCTGAGAAGCCTTAACACTCCAAATTGTCACATATAGCAAACCATTCAAATGGACAGAATGTAGAATGTATTCTGTCTTTACTAGTATCCAAAGATATATTTAAACATGACAGAATTTACTTCAATCATGTGATTATAAGCTTCTTTCCCCGTCCCTCCAAGGTTTATAACTCATAAAAAGTAATTCCAGGTGGGAATTTGGCAAATCCCGTCTGATAGCAGGTTCAAATTTTATTTATTAATTTATTTTACACGTTAAAAATTCACTTAGTCCTTTGCAGTTTGACTTCCAAAAGGGTAAAGAAAAAACCCCATGAAGGATAAGAAATTGACTCTCGTGACTCCATGACTCAAGAATTAGATTTTTTTCTTATTCCTTCATTATTCTTTCTATAGTCTTTATTGCTTCTCCTATTCCATAGGGTCATAAGATAGAGGAAAGAAAGTGATCTTAGTGATTGTTGTTCAGTCATTTCAGTCAAATTTCCCCTGATCTTAGTGATAATCTAGTATAACCTGTCATTTTACAAAATAAAGAAATCGAGGTTCACAGACTAAAGTGACTGTCAAACAGACAGTTAATGAGCAGAGCCAGGATTCAAACTCAGGTCATTTCACTACAATACTCTTTTTGCTTCCTTCCTTCCTTCCTTCCTTCCTTCCTTC
>NW_025354226.1:0-5967 GCF_016433145.1 Gracilinanus agilis
ATATTGCAATTCTTTTTGTGGTGGCAAAGAATGGGAACTGAAAAAATATAAATTGGGAAATAGCTAAAGAAGTTGTAATATGTATATTACAAGTAGGTCCTTTTCCCCTGACTTTGAACTCTTTGTGATACTGTCTTATTAGCTGTTTTTCTGGGTCAAAAGGACTGCACATTTTGGTGGACCTTTGTGGATAGTTCCAAATTGCTCCCCAGAATATTTATATCAGTCCATAACTTCAAAAGAATGTATATGTCCTGATTTTTCCACATTTCCTCCAAAATTTAACTTTATCAATTTTTATATTAGTTAGTTTCATTAGTGTGAAGTGGTTAATCAAATATTTTAATTTTCATTTCTCTAACAGTTATTTGGAGCATTTTTTTCAATATAATTAAAGATAGTTTTAATTTTTTCATCTCCTTTGACCATTTTTGAATTGGGGAATGCTTTGATTCCTATAAAATTGAGTCAGTTCTTTACATATTTCAGAAATGAGACCTTAGTTAGAGATAGTTGCTACAAATCCCCAGTCCCAGTTTATTTTTTACCTTCTAATCTTATTTACATTGATTTTATTTGGGCAAAACCTTTTAAGTTTAACATATTCAATGTTATTTATTTTGCATCTCATAATGTTCTCTATGGGTTTTTTGATGTAAATACTTACTTTATCCAAATATATGACAGCAAAACAATTCCTTCCTCCTCTAATTTATCTATGGTTTTACCCTCTATTTCTAAATAATGTACACATTTTGACTTTACCTTGTTATGTGGGGTGAGGTATTTACCCAGTGTTTTTTACAATAAATCACTTTGTTCTTCCTTATCCAAAAATCTCTTGACTATTCTTTGTAGAGACCATGCAACTTCCTCCACTCCCTCACTCTCATGGGTCAATATCTATTTCTGAAACCTTTGGTACATATTAGATAAAGCATTTCAACTTGCTAAAATGACTAATCTTCTGATACAAGTTACAGCTTTATGGGAGATATTCTAGCTACTTATCTCATTTATAATTTCTTTTTTTATATAGTTGTTTAGATGTTTTCTCCTCTATTAGATTGTGAGCTCCTTGAGGGCAAGGGCTAACTTTTAATTTCTATTGCATCCTGAGCACTTAGCATAGTGCCTGTAATAGTGTTGTTGTTTGGTCTTTTTTTAGTTGTGTCCAACTCTTTTTGATGTAATTTTGGATTTTTTTTACCAAATAGTAGAGTGGTTTTTCACTTTTATTTTCCACTTTATTTTACATTTGAAGAAACCGAGACAATGAGGGTTAAATAACTTGCTCAGGATCACACAGCTAATATGTGTCTGAGGCTAGATTTGAATACAGGAAGATCTTTCTGACTCTAGACCTGCCATTCCATCCACTATACCTCCTAGTTGTCAAGAACAGCAAGCACTTAATAAAATTTTATTAATTGGCTGACTTTAAGATATTTGCATTCATCTAAGTTCAGAGAATGATGGAGCATTTTTTAAATTTATACTTACATTAGCTTGGAGCCCACATTTGTATGCTTGTTTTATAGAAACATTCCGGACTATAAAGTATAGTACTAGTTAAAAATATTTTCCCATCCATTTTATTGTACACCCTAAGTTAATAATAGGGAAATGAGGCTCACAGGATATTCAGAAGAACTAGCACCTTTGGTGTGAGGATGGTTTGAATCCTTTTTATTTTTATTTTTTTAAGTTTAATTAATTAATTAAGTAAGTAAGTAAGAATATTTTTCTATGGTTACATGATTCATTTCTTTCCCTCTGTATGGAATTCTGTGATCCAGCTTTATCTCTTCTCAGGGTAATGGATGTTACACCTCTCCTCCTCCCACTTCCCTTCCATAGCCAATGAGCAATTCCACTGGGTTTTACATGTATCATTGATAAAGACCTATTTCCATATTATTAATATTTGTAATAGAGTGATCATTTAGAGACTATATCCCCAATCATAGCCCCATTGAATCATGTGATCAAGATTTTTTTTTTGTGATTTTTTTTAAACCTTTGTACTTCGGTGTATTGTCTCATAGGTGGAAGATTGGTAAGGGTGGGCAAAGGGGGTCAAGTGACTTGCCCAGGGTCACACAGCTGGGAAGTGGCTGAGGCTGGGTTTGAACCTAGGACCTCCTGTCTCTAGGTCTGGCTCTCACTCCACTGAGCTACCCAGCTGTCCCCCATTTGTTTTTCTTCAGTATTTCTACTCCCACAGTTCTTTCTCTGGATGTGGATAGCATTCTTTCTCATAAGTCCCTCAGAATTGTCCCAGATCATTGTATTGCTGCTAGTAGAGATGTCTATTACATTCAATTGTGCCACAGTGCATCCATTTCTGTGTATAATGTTCTCCTGGTTCTGCTCCTTTCATTCTGAATCAGTTCCTGGAGATTGTTCCAGTTCACATAGAATTCCTCCAGTTTATTATTCCTTTTAGGACAGTAGCATTCCATCACCGACAGATACCACAGTTTGTTCAGCCATTCCCCAATCAAAGAGCATCTCATCATTTTCCAATTTTTTGCTATCACAAAGAACATGGTCTAAATATTTTTGTACAAGTCTTTTTCCTTATTATCTCTTTGGGGTATAAACCCAGCAGTGGTATGGCTGAACACAGGCAGTTTTTTAAAGCCCTTTAAGCATAGTTCTAAATTGTCTTCCACAATGGTTGGATCAACTTACAACTCCACCAGCAATGCATTAATATCCCAATTATGCCACATTGCTTCTAACATTTATTAAATTCCTTTGCTGTCATATTAGCCAATCCACTAGGTCTGAGGTTGTACCTCAGGGTTGCTTTGATCTACATTTTCCTAATTATAAGAGATTTAGAACACTTTTCATGTGCTTATTGATAGTTTTCATTTCTTTATCTGAAAATTGCCTATTCATGACACTTGCTCATTTATCAATTGGGTAATGGCTTGATTTTTGTATAATTGATTTATCTCCCTATAAATTTGAGTAATTAAAACTTTGTCAGAGGTTTTGGTTATAAAGATTTTTTTCCCAATTTGTCACTTCCCTCCTAATTTTGGTTGCATTGGCTTTGTTTGTACAAAACATTTTTAATTTAATATAATCAAAGTTATTCATTTTACATGTGGTAATATTCTCTATCTCTTGCTTGTCTTAAAATCTTTCCTTTTCCATAGATCTGACAGGTATACTATTCTTTGTTCACCTAATTTACTTAGAGTTTCTTTCTTTATATATGTCATTCACCCATTCTGAATTTATCTTCTTATAGGGTGTGAGATGTTGATATACACCTAAGCTCTCTCATACAGTTTTCCAATTTTCCCAGCAGTATTTCTCAAAAACTGGGTTCTTGTCCCCAAAACTGGAATCTTTAGGTTTATCATACACTGTCTTGCTGATGTCATTTACCTCAAGTCTATTCTATTGATCCTCCCTTCTTTCTCTTAGCCAGTACCACATTGTTTTGATGACCACTGCCTTACAGTACAGTTCAAGATCTGGTACTGCTAGGCCACCTTCTTTCATATTTTTTTTCATTATTTCCCTTGATATTCTTAATCTTTTGTTCTTCCAAATGAGCTTTGTTATAAATTTTTCCAATTTAGTAAAAAAATTTCTTGGTATTTTGATAGGTATGGCACTGAATAAATAAATTATTTTGGATAGGTTTGTCATTTTTATTGTTAGCTCATCCTACCCATAAGAAATTAATGTTTTCCCACTTGTTTACATATAGTTTTAATTGTGTGGAAAGTGTTTTGTAGTCGTATTCATACAATTCCTTTGTTTGTCTTGGCAGATGGATTCTTAAGTATTTTGACTAGGGTGATTTTAAATGGCATTTCTCTTTATAACTCTTGCTGCTGTGGTGTTTTGGAAATATATATATGAATGCTGATAATTTATGTGGGTTTATTTTTTATCCTGCAACTTTGCTAACATTGTTGATTATTTCACCTAGCTTTTTAGTGGATTCTCTAGTATTCTTTAGGTAGACCATCATATCATCTACAAAGAGTAGTAACTTAGTCTTCTCATTGCCTATTTTAATACCTTCAATTTATTTTTCTTCTCTAATTGCTACTGCTAGAGTTTCTAGTACAATGTTAAATAATAGACGTGATACTGGGCATCCCTGTTTCATGACTGATCTCACTGGGAAGGCTTCTAATTTATCTCCATTGCATATGATGCTTGTTGATGGTTTTAGATATATACTGTTTATTATTTTTAAGAAAGGCCCTTCTATTCCTATACTTTCTAGTTTTTCAATAGGAATGGATGTTGTATTTTGTCAAAGGTTTTTCATCATCTATTGAGATAATCATGTGGATTTTGTTGGTTTGCTTGTGGATATGGTCAATTATGTGAATGGTTTTCCTGATGTTGAAACATCCTTGCGTTCTTGGTATTAATCACACCTGATCACTTGCTGGAGTCTTTTTGCTAGCATTCTGTTTAAGATTTTTGCATTTATGTTCATTAAGGAGATTAGTCTGTAGTTTTCTTTCTCTGTTTTTGATCTACCTGGCTGTGGGATCAATACCATATCTGTATCCTAAAAGGAGTTTGGTAGAACTCCTTCTTTGCTTATTATGTCAAACAGTTTGTATAGTATTGAAATTAGTTTTTCTTTGAAGGTTTGACAGAATTCACTTCTGAATCTATCTGGTCCTGGGAATTTTTTCTTAGGGAGTTCTTTGATGGCTTGCTTAATTTCTTTTCCTGATATGGGATTATTTAAGTATTCTATTTCTTCTACTATTAATCTAGGCAATTTATATTTTTGTAAATATTCATCCATCTCATCTAAATTGCTATACTTATTGCCATATAATTGTGCAAAAGAGTTTTTAATGAGTGCCTTGATTTCCTCTTCATTAGAGGTGAGGTCTCCCTTTTCATCTTTGATTCTGATGATTTGGTTTTCTTCTTTCATTTTTTAAATTAGATTGACCAGTACTTTGTCAATTTTGCCTGTTTTTTGAAAGTATCATCTTCTAGTCTTATTTGTTAATAAGATTAGATTAAGCATTGATTATGTATTGATTAGGAAGTACATAGCAGGAAGTAGCTGGAGGTGGGAATTCCAGGTTGGAATGAAGGAGGAGGAAAAGGTGTCTGTGCCCTGAGTGAGGACTCCATTAGTGGTGGGCAAAAACTGTTGCCAGCCTGGGAGACCTCAGAGCAAAGGACACCCTGCTTCCTGTTTCCCCATGGATCCTGAGTGTGGCATCTAGCAAAAGGACAAATCTACAGAGCCAAGGGAAGAGGAGAAGTTTGAGAGCTGGTGGACAGTGCTTCAAGCAAAACCTTCTCTACTTGGTACTTGAGACAACTTTAACTACTAGCATCCAGAGATCATCAGTGGATTGCAGTGAGAATCCCAAAGCCACAAATCCCTAGCTGTACTCAAGCCTGGCAGGTTCCAGATCTGAGGCAGAAACCAGAGAATCCATTTACAGCTCCTTGGGCCCTGTTAGTTTAGATCACTTAGATTAGTGTAGTAGAATAAGTCCTTCCCTGTCCCTGTGGGTTTTGTTATTAGGTGTTAAGGTTTTAGAGTAGACATTCCTATCCCTCCTTTTGTTGTTCCTAATTAAACCCAGTTTCATCCTATAACCATGTCAGTTGAATTTAAGGCCTCTGGCCAGAGTGACAGTTGGCTGTTATTTTTTCAGTTGGGAATGGCTTAGGTGTACAAGTCTTCAATGTTCAGTTTTAGTCTTTCTTAAATCCCAGAGTATGTTCCCACAAACCCCTTAGTTAATTTATAATATCCCTGGTGACCCCATTACCTCACTTATATTTTCTTACAATACACAATTCATTGGTCTTTGCCCTTTCTAATTTTTTAATACATGCACTCAAGGATATAAATTTCTCCCTGAGTACTGCCTTAGCTGCATCCCACATAGTTTGGTAGGATGTCTCATCATTGTCATTCTCTTCAATGAAATTATTGAT
>NW_025354227.1:0-4959 GCF_016433145.1 Gracilinanus agilis
TTGATATTCTTAGTCTTTTGCTCTGCCAAATAAACTTCATCATTATTTTTCTAGCTCTATGAAATATATTTTGGGTAGTTTGGTATGGTACTGAATAGGTAAATTAATTTAGGTAGATTTGTCATTTTTGTTACTTTAGTTCAACTTATCCATAAACAATTATTGTTTTTTTGCAATCTTTTAGATGTTTCATGTGAAAAATGTTTTATAATTGTAATCATATAGTTCTTGGAGTTGTCCTGGTTGGTGAATTCCCAGGTATTTTATATTGGTAACAGATATTTTACATGAGATTTGTCTATCTCTTGCTCTTGGATTTATTGATGGAAAAATATTGATGATTTAAGTGGGGTTTTGATGAAATGTTATATAATTTCTCACATACTCCAAAAGAAGTAAACATGTCTCTCTTTCCTGTCTCCACATTTTTGCTTATATTATTATTTCCACTTTTTAAAAAATTTCAAATATCAATGCCAGTCAGGTAAAAAAGTACAGTTTAACCAGATAAAAAAGCAAGTATTAAATTTATTATGTCAACCACAATGCTAAACACTGGGGGATATAAAAAAGGTTAAAAAAATTATTCCTATCCTCAAATCACTGATATTGTGAGTCAGACAAAAACAATAACAATGTACATTCAAATGGATGCTGTGTAAATAATAAATAATCTCAGAGGAGAAGGTATTACACATTGGAACAGTCAAGGCAAAAAGGGAGAAGGGCATCACCAATTAAGACCCCTTCAAGGAAATGTAGTTTAAACCAAGGCTTCAAGGAAGGCAAGAAAACCAGTGGGCAGAAGTAAGAAGGGAGAGCATGCATGGAAAATGACCAGAAAAAAGATATAGAATTAGGAAAAGGTGCCAAATTTGTGTAAGAAAGAACAGTGTCACTATAGCAAATAATACTTGGAGAAGGAAAAAATAAAGTGTCATGAGAGTGGAAAAGAGGAAGAATCCATTGTGTGCCTATAAACATATATGAAACATATCCTCAAAAAATTTTGGGGGGGGTTGTAATGGGGATAATTTGAGGAAAGGTGTGTGGTACAAGGGAATTTTGAAAGGAGGTTATCAGAGATTTATTAAGATAGTAAATCTAGATTACAGGTAGGCTGGAATAAGGAGATTCAGGATATAATAGGGCTGAAGTCAGGAGTATAACACTGAAGGAATAAGATCTTCAGGGAGAGGGAGAATTCATCTAACAGGCAAATACAGCAGGGCTTATAGACCAGGACTCAGGCTTAAACACAGGCTGAGGGAAATAGACTAAACTGAAATTAACAACAGGCTTAGTTAATTTCACAGGAAGGGACTTGTTTTGAAGTTACACCTTCCTTCAAGATGGATACCCTGGCTTCCCTTCAAGCTCAGAGTATGTTAGTTCTTTCCCTTTTCTTCCCTCTCTTAATAACTAACTGACAAATTATACTAATAGGTCTGTTGAAACACAAAAGGGTTTATTATTTTCAAAAGGATGATCTGACAGGAGAGTGGATTAAGGAAGCCCTAACAGTTGTCTCAGGAACCTCAGGTGGGGGAAGGGAGGCAGAGATGGAATCTGAGTAAGGACCTGCCTTTAACTCAAGCTTACAAAGTTCTCTTGATATCTAAAGGGAATAAATGATGACTGACTAGTTTCTTTATATCTAATATTGTCAATTATAATTAACCCTTCACAGATTTGAACTCCTCTCTAATTATTCTCCTTATTAACTCCACAGACATATAAGGTAAGGGAGGGAAGATAGGAAATAATATAGGGAAGGAAGATATAAAGGGTTTATCAAAATAACAATTTCTTAAATAAATATTTCAAAGCGAGGCTAAATTTCAATTCTACAGATAGATAAGGAGGCAGCTCAGCTGATCAGACAACCTCCCTCCACGGGAAACCCTAACCAACTGAACTTTCCCTCAAGATTCCAAACCCCTAACTGCTTCTGAACTCAGCCAAAGCTTGAAAAAAACTATATGACCCCCTCTATATATACTACAGGGTGTTTATTCATTTATTTTAAATCAATTAATTAAAAACATTTTTCCATGGTTACATGGTTCATAATACATTACTTCCCTTTCCCAGACCCCCTCTCACAGTCAATGAGAGATTCCACTGGGTTTTACATGTTTCATTGGTCAAGACTTAATTCCATATTATTGATATTTGCACCATGGTGATCACTTAGAGTCTACATCCCCAATCATATCCCCATCGACCCAGGTAATCAAGTAATTGTTGTTCTTCTGTGTTTCTACTCCCACAGATCTTTCTCTAGATATGGATAGTTTTCTTTCTCATAGGTTCCTCAGAAATGTCTTGGATCATAGCTGCTAGTAGAGAATTCCATTATATTCAATTTTGCCACAGTGTATCCATCTCTGTGTATATTTTCCTGGTTCTGCTCCTTTCACTCTGCATCAATTCCTGGATTCCGGTTCACGTGGAATTCCTCCAATTCAATATTCCTTTTAACACAATAGCATTCCATGACCAATAGACACCACAATTGGTTTAGACACTCCCTAGTCGAAGGGAATCCCTTCATTTTCCAATTTTTTGCTACCACAATCAGCGTGGCTATGAATATTTTTATGCAAGTCCTTTTCTTTATGAACTTTTTGGGGTAAAAACCCAGCAGTAGTATGGCTGGATCAAAGGGCAGATAGTCCTTTAAAGTCCTTTGGTTGGATCAATTCACAACTCCACACATCCCCTCCAACATTTATTACTTTCCTTTGTTGTCAAGTTAGCCAATCTGCTAGTTGTGAAGTGGCACCTTAAAATTATTTTGATTTTCATTTCTCTAATTATAAGAGATTTAGAACACGTTTTCATGCGCTCATTGATAGTTTTGATTTCTTTATATGAAAATTGCCTACTCATGTCTTTTGTCCATTTATCAATTTGGAAATAGTTTGATATTTTGTGAAATTGATTTAGCTGCTATATATTTCAGCAATTAGACCTTTGTCAGAGATTTTAGTTATAATGCTTTTTTTCTCAATTTGTTGCTTCCCTCCTACCTTTGCTTGCATTGGTTTTGTTTGTACAAAACCTCTTTAATTTAATGTAATCAAAATTATTTATTTTACATTATGTAATTTTTTTCTAACTCTTGCTCGGTTTTAAAATCTTTCCTTTCCCAATGATCTGAGGTTATACTATTCTCTGTTCACCTAATTTACTTATAGTTTCCTTTTTTATATTCAAGTCATTCACCCATTCTGAGTTTATATTGGTATAGGGTATGAGATGTTGATCTAAACCTAATCTCTCCCATACTGTTTTCCAATTTTCCTACCAGTTTTTGTCAAATACTGGATTTTGTCCAAAAAGCTGGGCTCTTTGGGGTGTCTTGCTGAGATTATTTACTCCAAGTCTATTCCACTGATCCTCCCTTCTGTCTCTTAACAAGTACCATATTGTTTTGATGACCACTATTTTATAGTACAGTTAAAGATCTGGTACTGCTAGACTCCCCTCTTTCACATTTTTTTCTCATTATTTCTCTTGATATTCTTGATGGTTTTTTTCTTCCAAATGAACTTTGTTTTAGTTTTTTTTTTTAATTCAGTAAAAAAGTTTATTGGTAGTATAATAGGTATGGAACTGAATAGGTAAATTAATTTGTGTAGGACTGTCATTTTTATTGTTAGTTCATCATACCCATGAGCAATTAATGTTTTTCCAATTGTTTAGATCTAGTTTTAATTCCGTAGAAAGAGTTTTGTAGTTGTGTTCATATAATTCCTGTGTTTATCTTGGAAGACAAATTCCTAAGTATTTTATATTGTCTAGGGTGATTGTAAATGGAATTTTTTGTACCCTTTTAGCATGGAAATTCCCAGACTTTGCCTACCTTCAGTGCTGTGCCCTACTGCAGAGCCCCTTTGCTCATCCGATTGGTTTTGTCCTTTTGAGGCACTTTATATCAGTTAGTGGAGAGGAAAGGAAGAGACCTGCTTCTATTCTGGGCCATCTTAACCTGGAAGTGTCACGTCCTCAAATTTTTTTTCCCTACCTCCTAATAACAATAGTCTTAAGTTCTTTTTTTTTTTTTTTACAAAGTGATATTACTGCTTAATTAGGGATATTAGGGATAAGAAATACTTATGTGTAATTAAGAATAAAATGAGCATAATAAAAACCACATACACAGCAATAGAAATATCATTTGAAGAAGGACTTATCTTCACCTCCAGAGAAGGAACTGATATGTAGAAATAATATATGAATTTATATATACATATATCTTCATGTCAAATAATGTCATATTTAATGGGAAGAGTGTTGTGAGTGAAGAATTAAATGGGTCATTTTAATGTAAAAAGACACATTCATTAATTTTTAAGAAAATAGATACATTTGACTGTAAATAGAATCATAGTTGTTTATAATAATCTATCTCTGTTTAAATTTCTTAGAAAAATAACTCAAATCTTTTACTTCAATTTTGATTTCTGAATCCTAGAGTGTAATTTTTAGAAAATCATATCTTAGTATCATTATGAAATGAATTCATTTGTAAATAGAAATAACATTGCTGGCATATATGCTGTCCTTTCAAATGTATTTTTAAAATTACTTTACACATTAATTAATGAGTCTAATAATTAATCTCATTTTACAGATGTGGACACTGAAGTTCTGTGAAGATAGGCGACTCCTTTAGAGTCATACAGCTAGGAAGTGAGGGAGGCAAAACTTAATTAAACAATTTATTATGCATGCTGCTATGTTGAACACTGTCTTAAAACAGAAGCAGGTGTATACTAACAGCAGATGAGAAAGGTCTGAAGGGTTAATATCTCTCATTACCTCCTCTACCCACTTACTATATAGATATTTTAGACTTTCTATATATGCAAAGTGAAATAACCAATCAATTATTGATATCAATTAACAATCAGAAAATATAACTTTCTCTGGAAAATGCTGACAATTTTT
>NW_025354228.1:0-3738 GCF_016433145.1 Gracilinanus agilis
CCTTCCTTCCTTCCTTCCTTCCTTCCTTCCTTCCTTCCTCATTTCCTCATATTCAGTCAATGGCCAAACAGCTTCAGTTTTTCCTCCACAAAGTCTCTTACCCATTTCCCCTTTCCCTTACTCTCATGACCACTGCCTACTTAAAGTGACTTACCCAAATATATGCAGGTAGTTATTGGAGGTAGGACTACAATTCAGACCCGATGTGCCTGGTTCCAATGCCAACTCATTTTTGCTGAGTTCAGAATTTAAAAAATTTTAAGCTTCACCCCACCCCCAAATACTATATTTTCCTGTGTGTGTGTGTGTGTGTGTGTGAGAGAGAGAGAGAGAGAGAGACAGACAGACAGACAGACAGACAGAGAGACAGAGACAGAGAGAGAGAGAGACAGAGAGACACTTTGGACAAATCCCTGTTTCTCTCTGATATTCAGTGTCCTCTTCTGTAAAATTAGGTGTTTGGACTAGAGGTCCTCTGAGGCCCTCTCTAGCTCTCAGTTGAGTATTCTTTGACCTCCTGATCTTTCCACTCTACCACAGAACCTCTCCCTGTCTGCATGGAACTCCATCCTAAAAACCAGTCCTATGCCAGTATAGACTAGTGTCAAATTAATATCATATTTCTAGAACCTTAAGGGAACCAAATTGAGAAGTATTATTTTTCTCCAAAAGCTAATAGACAATTCATTTGGATTTTATTTTCAGTCTGATGCCTTGCACACCTCAAACTCTACATAAAACCTTGTCACACGCCAGTCAGCACAGAATATGCCAAAATGGGTCTCTGGGATCTGTTCAGGTCCTTAGGCTGCCTATGGGACACTATAACTGGGATAGTGATTGATTGGCTCACACCCAGTAGGAAAATAATTCAAGCTCCTACTAAAGGCCAGAGAGATCAGAGTATCATATACTTAGAGCTAGAATGGACCTTAGAAGTCATCTAATCCAATTTTTCTCCCTTTAAAATTGAGGAACAGGTTTGGGGAGGTGACTTGGCTTGCCCAGGATCACATAAGTAGTAAAGAGCAGAAATAAAATGAAAATCCAATTCCTCTGTCTCCAAATCTAGGACTGTGATTTCTTCTCCCTCTAACTCCTGGAAGCCCCAAATTGAAGAACTGAAAAATCAGAATGTTTTAGAGCACTGGGCCCATAATTGCTTCTATTATAGTAGAAAACATGAGGGTTATTCTTAGGTTTCTGTACTGTAAGAGACTGTCTACATGGAATACTTCTACTAAAAAGTATCTGCTTTTTCACAGATGATAAAGCATGAAATCACAAAATCATAGAACCACATGGTATACCTATAAAGTATATTTGTTACAAGGCTTTTCTTTCTCTTTCTCAATGAAGGAAAAGGCAAGAATGAGAAGGAAAATGCTTGTTAATTGAGAAAATTAATTTAAATACAGATGGGCGATATTGGCCAATTAATTTCCCAAGCTAGCATTTACACGGAGTTTTTAAGGTTTGCAAAACATTTCTCATAAGTTATCTCATTTGATCTTCACTATAACCCAGTGACATAGGTGCTGTTATTATCCTCATTTTGTAGAAGGTGAAACTGAGGCTGGGAGAAGTTAAGTGATTCACTCAGGGTCTCATGGGTAGGAATCTGGGTAGGAATCGTGTGAGGGAGGATTCCAACTCATTTCTTTCTGATATCAAACCCAATATTCTGTTCACTTTCTTTTCTTTTTTAATAAACCCTTACCTTTCATCTTAGAATCAATACTGCGTATTGGTTCTAATGCAGAAGAGAGGTAAAGGGCTAGACAATGGGGGTTAAATGACTTGTCCAGGGTCACACAGCTGGGAAGTATCTGAGGTCAGATTCGAACCCAGGACCTCCTGTCTCTGGGTCTGGCTCTCCATCCACTGAGCCACCCAGCTGCCCCCCCCCATTTTCTTTCAACCAAAAATGTCAATAGTAACTTGGGGTTTATTGTAACAGTAAATTGACTAAGAATGGTAGCCTCACTCTACCTGAATTCTAACTCCTATCTCAATTCTGCCCATGGCATTGCCTTGCTGGGACCCTGGACATTTTAAATGCCCTCTCTGCTATTCTATATCTGTCATCTATAAATGGATGATAATTCTATACCACTTAACTAACTCAGAATACAAATGAAAGGAATAAGTTTCTTATGGCTCAGTTGGGGATAGGCACTAACTATTTGATATTATTTTAATAAGCACTATAGTACATTAGAAAATTGGTGGGGAGTAGAATTTTAGGAAGAAGGCAGGTCATTGGCCACTTGATTGATTTAACTGCAGGGGAAGAGCATGACACAATAAGTGTAATTATTATTATTAATAATAATTTCCAACAGCTTACACCCACCTGGGGAGACAATGACCTCATATTTTTCTTGGCTTGTGAATACCTGCAGAAAAATAATGGCAGCCATACATTCCTTATTGAGTATTCCTAGGATTTAATAACTAGCCTCTGAGAGAAACTACTCGTTAATTTAATACTAGGAAAGGCTTGTTTTCTCTTTGCCTCCCCCTCCTTTCTTCAACTTGTGCCTCGATCACTTTTTAGTAAGTTTCTTGAAACCTTACTCCAAATGACCGGTTATGTGTAGCCAGACTCGTGGATGTATGCACACGTGCACACACACACACACACACACACACACACACACACACACACACACCACACACCACACCACACTCCCCCTAACCCAGGAATGGGTGCAGGGGTTAGACTTGTCTAATGGTGGAGCTTTGGAAAAATATAAGGGACGCTCACACTATGCAAAATCCACATGTGAAAAATCCATATTACCAAACATACATTTAGCTCCCAGGGGTCACTAGTTGGCTAAGAATAAGGATTCTGTTCCTTAAAAAAGGTCAGAGTCTGGTTACTTCGTGCTCCCTCTGGTGATTGTGTTTGCCCAAATTCTTTGGTTCTTAAAGAGCTAAAGACCTCTGTCCACTATTTCTGTCTCTATCTGAATAGCAGTGCTCATCCCATAAATTTGGGGATGTACTCCATGGAGATTAATTTTATTCATGTCTTGGCTTAGCCCCCACCCCAATGGAAAACTTTGCCTTCTTTCCTTCTCTGCTACATTTAGCAATTATATGAGCAAGGCTTAATCGTGTTGACCACATAAGCATTGCTTGACTGTATATAGTGCTTTACTATTGTCATAGAAGTAAAAGAAATAAAATGAAACCTATTAAAACAACTGTTGCATGGGCTACCTATTCATGACTTCTCCTAGATTCAGGCAACACAAAACCAATTTATAAGGATGTCCCAAACCCAGAAGTTTTGGGGACAAAGTTTAGGTATTTAGAATTCCCCACCTTCTGCTACCTCATTGACTCTTCCAATTATGACCTGTTTCTCTCTTTTTTTCTAGTCAATGTACAGTGTCCAAGCAGCAGAATGAACTTGAAAGCCTAGGGCCATGGTTCCTCCATTAATAGCAGAAAAAAAGGAACCACCAATGAATAACCCTCTGGTAGTAATGGGATTCTTTGCCCTTAGCTAATATGGTTCTCAAAAAATAGACACATAGGCAGGCCCACGTACTTGGTAAGATTCACTTGTATTTTCCTGGTATAGCCTTCAACATTTGTAAACTTAAAAAAAAATAAACCCTTACCTTCTGCCTTAGAACCAATACTATGTATTGGTTCTAAGGCAGAAGAGTGGTAAGGGCTAGGCAATGGTGGTTAAGTGACTTGCCCAGGGTCACATAGCTG
>NW_025354229.1:0-3169 GCF_016433145.1 Gracilinanus agilis
GAAACTATTTAATATGAACATTTTAATTATTAACCAACAATAGCATACTACGATTGTATGTACTGTAGACATACACATACAGATAGGACTGTTCTTAAATTTTATTCACAAATTCTCTTCTCATAAAGGTGGCTGGCAAAGACATTTATTCAAATAGAAACATACAACTTTAAAGATTTTCTAGACTAGTCCCCTAATATTGTTTAATTCTAAAGGCATGACTCACATTGCATGGCTGTTGCAAAAAGTGAAAATCCTGGTTCAAGGACAAGGGTTTAAAACCCTTATGTCTGGAAAAAGTTCCAGGTATATATTGTTAAACATAATCAATGTGTCTATTTGTCTACTTCTTTTTCACAAGAGATATTCTACGAGGGAAAGGAGGAAGGGTAAGTAAAAAAAAAACAAACAAATAATAAAGTTATTCTTAAAGGGATCTTTTTTAAAGAAAAAAAGCTATGAGAATTTTTGAATATTTATGATAGCTAAATAATTTACTGCATAAGGTTCTAACTCTTTCTGGAAAGTCTCTGTATAATGACCTTGTGCACAAGGTTCTCTGTTATTCAACTGGCAATTCAAAATATAATGAGAAGCCAGAATCAAATTTTAGGAGACTCCAAAGATTTTTTATACATTTAATATAGAAGACCCTCAGAAACTATGAATTAGAGCTCATACCTCAGTCTTCTGGATGCTTACACATTTTATCATGAATTCCTCTGTTTTTTTTTTAAATCTATTAAATGAAGTGAGATTCAACAATGAAAAGAAAATGGCATTCCCATAATTTCCCACAAAGAACAAGTTTTCTACAATATTATTTTCAACATTGGTTTGGAATGTACAAAAAATCACATTGCTTTAATAAAAACCAGGCAATTCATTTGAATTTTTCAATTTGACAGGTGCCAATCATACCCACTTATGTGTAAAGATAATAAATAATAATAAACTCGATATATTTCTTTTTTTTAACCCTTACCTTCTGTCTTGGAGCCAATACTGTGTATTGGCTCCAAGGCAGAATAGTGGTAAGGGCTAGGCAATGGGGGTCAAGTGACTTGCCCAGGGTCACATAGCTGGGAAGTATCTGAGGTGTCAGATTTGAACCCAGGACCTGCCGTCTCTAGGCCTGGCTCTCAATCCACTGAGCTACCCAGCTGCCCCCTCAATATATTTCTAAACAAAATTTAAAACATCTATTTATGAAGAGTTATGGAAAAGACTACTTGGTTTGGCATCTAGAGATCTGGATTTAAATCTGTATTTTGTGCACCTATTTAGAAGTGGGGTCATGGACATGAGATTAAATTACTTTACCCTCAATTTTCTTATCTGTAAAATGGGAGTACTTGTATTTTCTGCTTCCCAGAGTTGTGAGGAAAGTGGTCTGAAATTCTTAATGTACTATATATAGCAACAAAAGTTATCTGTTTTCCTTTGATCATGCTGAAACTACTTTTTTCTAGTTTCAATGGGTCTTAAGTTCTGAACATCTATAAACTTACATGAGTATGTGATGTAGTTGGGAAATTAAGCTTTTACTGCATACCCTCAAATAAAATTCAGTATGCTCAATTCCTAACAGTATAAAGACTTCAAAGAATGATGCCAAAGTCAAAAGTCAACAACCAACAAAGAAGCATAAATGTCTACTTCCGGAAGCCTACTACTTACTACTTGCTCCATTCCTTTATTTAAAACAATAAAATAAAATTATTGAACTGTGAGCATTATGTTATGCATAGACTTTGTGAAAGATACAAAGAGCAGTAACCTCTTCCTGGAAGCTAATGGAGTAAGATATACATAAATGAAGGGTATTTCACTTTTTATTTAAATTGCTTTTGTTATTTAAAAGAATACAGGGTAGTTTGTGATTAAGTACCAAGTGAGTGATACAGATAATAGGTGGGATAGGGATTCTGAGGGGTCCTTGAGTAATCAGGGAACCCTTACCCCAGAAATACTTGAACTGGATCTTTAAGAGTGAAAAGGATTCAGAAAGTAGAGGAGAAGGAAGGAAGGCATTGCAGGTAAAAGAAACCTTCCCCAAGGATTTCAGTATTTGAAAATGAAATAGCCATAATAATGAGGGAATTATACAGCAGGAGAGGGAAAGTATGCTCTCTGGGAAGCACTATGCATACTGAATTAACAGTTGAGGACCACCCTTTCCTCTGAATTCCTTGGAGAAACCTCTGTCTCAAATGTAGCAGAACTGACTAATACTGATTTGAACTTTTCCCTCTTAGAACTTACAACTAAAACGTTAGAGGTAAAGTTGATTTCTTCTCCTAAAGTGATCAATAAGAGATATTTCCTCATTTGGAAAAAAAATATGATTCAAAGTATCCTACTACCCTTTTACTAGTTTCCCCTCTGTTTTCAGTACTTAAGATATTGGAATGAAATGAAACATGAGTGATAGTCCCAGAGATAGAGCTAATTCAATAGAGATGTTCTGTTTCTATTCCAAATACATTATATCCACTAGTCTTCCAGATGTGCTAATGGAGAGCAAAGAATTTTTTAGAGGCATGTCTATTCTTCTGAAACAAGACAACTAAACTCAGGACAATTTATTTATTTTCGAATAAAATGTTATCTCATACAAAAGAGTGAAAAATAAAAACAGGGTGGCCTGAGGCGCAAGTAAGCTCTTGTTGCAGGAATCTTGCAAGTTAATGTGAGAATTCACCCGGGACTCTTAAGAAAGATGTGGAATGGGAAGGAGGGGGAAGAAAGGGGAGGGGGGGGGGAACAAAAACTCTCTTCCCCTTGCAGCTGTCCCTTTCCTTCATTTGTTGCTCCAATAAGCAGTAATTAGGTCCTGAGCTAATGGTGTCAGCTGATCTGCTGTTTTTAGGCTAGACCCAGAGGAATCTCCATGGAAACCCTGCTGGAGTCATCCCCCCACCTGGATGCTGCGTGCTCCTTTCTGCCACCTGGCTGCTGCCTGGCCCGCTGCTACCACTTCTGTTGCCTCCTCCCTGTCTCTAACCTGCAGCCTACAACATGCGCACTGCCCCCGGGATCCCTAAATGGGACAATTCTGCCCGTGACGTCAGCGCCCAGCCGTCTCCACAGAAACTTTTGTCCCACTGGCCAATCAGTGAGCTTGGAAGGGGCTGAGGAGGGGGGCGGGAGGAGAAGGGAGTTGGGG
>NW_025354230.1:0-6439 GCF_016433145.1 Gracilinanus agilis
AACCAAGGCAGCACCAATTTCAGTCTTGAAAGTGAAAAGTAGCCTCAGGAGTTTCATGAAGGAGATGAGTGGCATAGCAAGAACAGAACCTGACACTTTCCCTGAGGGTTCCCTGAGGGTTTCTGGGTTCTAACCCAGGAGTATTGCCTGTCACGTCAAAATGCTGAATGGGGGCCCTAGAGAAAAATCAAGGCACTGGTAACCTTTTCAGAGCTTTGATAATGACTGCCTTTGTGTGGGAATCCATTTTTTCCCCAAAATAATTGAAATCGTGGACATTTATTTGTCTCCACTGATTTTTAAGTTTTCTCCCCTTGATTACAAAACTCACTGCTTCCCATCCAAAGCTTGAGTGGGAGATCTTTGGAATGCTGATTAGTAGTTTTTAAGGATTCAAAGTAAGAGATCTACAAATGAGGAAACTGAGGGACCTGAGAAATTAGATGACTCATTGCCATCATTGAAGGAATAAAGAAATCAGGATTCAGCTCTTGGTTCTGTACTCATTGTTAGCACATTCCTTGGCATACAGTAGGCGCTTAGTCATGTTTGTTTATTGACTGCCTAAAGCCACTGGCCTCGTTTGTAGGGAGACAGATGGCCCCAAAATAAATCACTATCACTGGTACCAGTCAAAAGACAAGGACATTGTCTACTCCGTAGGCAGCTGGGTCAGTCAACCAGCCTTTGTTAAGTACTTACTGTTTGCCAGGCATTGTGCCACGCTCTGAAAATACAAAGAAAGGCAAAAGACAGTCTTCATTCTCAAGGAGTTTACAATCTAATGGAGGAGAAAACATGCCAATAACTACATACAAATAAGATCCACAGGACAAGTTGGAGATGATCAACCGAGGGCAGGCATATAGGGAAAAAATAGGAGGTTTGGTTTGAACCACACGCTCAGTAGGAGTAAACAAGCATAATATGGTAGCCCCCGAGTCAGCGTAGGGCAACCTTGAGAGGCCAGGATTTGGGAACTGGTTATGCCCAGTGGTTTTCTGCTTTGGTCAGATCATATCATATCTGGAATATAACCCTCACCTTCTGTCTTAGAATCAATACTGTGATTGGTTCCAAGGCAGAAGAGTGGTAAGGGTAGGCAATGGGGGTCAAGTGACTTGCCCAGGAGGTTAAGTGACTTTCTTAACAAGGACCTGGCACTCAGTCCACTGAGTCACCCAGCTGCCTCCTAGAGTACATTTTATGGGTAGGTGCTGCTTCTGAAGAAGGACACTGATAACCATGGAATCACAGAATTCAAGAGTTGGGAGGGACTTTAGAGACCACGTAGTTCTAACCATACTCACAAAAATCGCCAGTCCTATTATACCCAATATGGGGAATGTGAAGGATCTTCCACGTGCCATGATGAACCATGTCACATAAGGATCCCTTGAAGGACCCAGGCATATTTACCTTGTAGAAGAGAAAACTTGGATACTGCCTGCCTTCAGGTGTTCAAAGGACTGTCACATTGAAGAAGATTTGGGCTTGTTCTTCTTGGCCCTTAAGGGTAGACCTAGGAGAGATGGATTTAGGCCAGTGATTCCCAAAGTGGGTGCTGCCGCCCCCTGGTGGGTGCTGCAGCAATCTAAGGGAGCGGTGATGGCCACAGGTGCATTTATCTTTCCTATTAATTGCTATTAAAATTTTTCTTAATTACTTTCCAGGGGGCTAAGTAATATTCTGGAAAGGGGATGGTAGGCCAAAAAAGTTTGGGAACCACTGATTTAGGCTTTCAATAAGGCAAAAATTTTCAACAACAGTCGAAGTAGAATGGACTGCCTCTAGTCCATTTTTCTCTTCCTTGTTAAGTATGTTGTAGAAGGGATTCTCATTCAGCCATGAACTGGACTAGTAGAACTCTGAGATTCCTTCTAACTCTGAGGTATGGAATCCTAAAAGGAAGAAATGGTTAATGGGATGATTCAGAAGAATTGGAAAGGGCCTGAAATGTTCACAGGAAAAAAAAGTTCAGATTCATTAAGCTTGAGGGGGAGTTGGAATATAGGGAGTTTGTAGTCAAAAAGTGGAAGTCTCAGGCTCTTCAATAGTTCTAGGTGATGATAAGTTTCAATGGTCCACCCATTTGGAATGGAGGGGAGATGAAGAGGTCAAAGATTGGTGAAGATTAGATAAAGAAATCATGGAGGATATTATCAAGAGATGAGGCTAGAGAGGAAAACTGTAAGTGAGCTATTGGCCATTACATCAAGAGATGGAAGAGACTGGCCTAGATTTAGGGAAGGCAAAAAGATGAGGATGTTGGAAAATGGATGGATGACCCAGACTTGAAAAAAGGAAATTGAATGATGGTGGTAGAATTGAAAGTGGATCTGAAAAACCAAGAATGAATCTGGTGATTCTAGAATCGGTGAATCTAGAAGGGAAGGAAGGGTAGGGAGAAGGAGCAACTAAGTGCCCAGAGCTGGCAACTGGCACCATTTTAATCCTGGGAATGCTAGGTTTCAGTGAAGTCAGGAGAGAAGAGATACAGACATATCTGTGAGGATGGAAGAGGGCTTGTTCACAATAGGAGATATTCCAAAAAGGCGTGAGGAAATAATAAGAAGAAGAAGATTAATATCATGCCTTCAAGTTTGCAAAGCATGTCTGTAAGATGAGTGAAAAGCTAGACTTTAGATATTATGTTTCCTCAAAGCAATCTTGTAAATTAGATAGTAGTGACGTGTGATTTTAGTAATATATATAGGGAACTCCCAAGTGAGGAAACTCTTTCTGTCAGTTCAGGTTGATACCTTCTCTACAACTTCAGGCTTAGAGAGTTACCTAAAGCACTGAGAGATTGAATGATTTGCCCAGGATCACACAGCCAATGGGTGTCCGAGGTGGCATTAGAAGGCAGGTTGGCCTGGTTTTGAGAATAGCCCTCGATCCCATGCACCAGTTAGGCTATCTGGAGTTGGAAGTATGCATGTTATTCCCATTTGACATATGTTGAAACTGAGGCTATAAGAGGATAACTGTGTCACACAGAAAATATGTATGGTGAGAATAGAACAATTTGTACAGCAGAAATGGGACAAAAAGAGTTAAGTGGCTGATAGATTGTTTTTCTGTCTTTATATCCTCAGTGCCTACCTCACAGTGTGGCTGTGCGGCTTGCAGATGTTAGGTGTTTGGTATGTTTATTGAATTTCAACTTGTTCAAAACAAAGAGGTTTAGGAAAGCAGAAAGGAAGGAAGCAGAAAATTAGGTTGTAGGCTTGGGACACATATGAGTAATGCAGGGGAGGAAAAGAGAGGAGAGGAGAGAATTTTGTGAGCAGAGATTGGAGTATTGGGCAATTCCACTGTAGCTCAGAATATTGATGAGGCTTGGACCTCTGAGCTTGACTTCCCTCTAATGCTATAATAGGCCTCATTTAGATTCAATCAGCTCTATTTTCATAAAAAACAACATCCATAATTCTTATAAATAGTTCATTTTTATAAGAGCTTAAATGCTGCTCCCTTTATCTTTTTTTTTTAGCCCTCACCTTCCATCTTTGAATCAATACTGTGTATTGGTTCCAAGGCAGAAGAGCAATAAGGGATAGGCAATGGGAGTTAAGGGACTTGCCCAGGGTCACTCAGCTAGGAAGTATCTGAGGTCAGATTTGAACCAGGACTTCTCATTCTCATTTCTAGCCCTGACTCTCTCCACTGGGGCATCTAGCTGACCCCGTGTCCCCTCTGTCTTGCTTATGTTATTATCCATTTTCTCAGCAAATTCTTCTTCAACATAGTACAGAGGTCAGTTTCATTTTCTGGTGGGATCTAAATTTATGAGGTTTTCCTCTATACTGTAAAAACAAAAAATGAATTGTGGGAGGCCAATATCTAAGCCATGCTGACATTTTATCATAGTAGAAAATTGAAAATTATAAAATGTCAGGGGCCGGGCCTTTCCCAGCTCAGCCAAAGACCCAAACCAGAGCTCCTGTGTCAATAGTGTTTGGAGAGTCAGATTCCATAGATCGTCTCTTAAAAGAGCAGCGATCTTCTGAATATTTCTTCCCATGGGGGGCCACCAGAGTTTTCATCTTCTTCTGAAAGGTTTCCTTCTTGGAGAAAGTAAAATGTTCTTATCTTGGGGCTAAGTTATGTCATCTCTGTTCCATAAATGGTAAAAAGCCAAGGCCACTTCCGTCACTTCAAAGCCACCTGAGATGTCATCCATTTCCAGACTTAGGAGCATCTGGACGCATTCCAGGATGCCAAGGACGTGCTGCAAACTTCCCTTGGCAAGGATACCTTCCTCAGGCTTTTCAGAGGATTTTCCTTATTATTTTACTCACAATGTGATTATTGATTGCTCCTTCTCCTACCTAATTTTTCAATCAGTTAATAATTGGGATGATTCCTCGCAACTTATCA
The DNA here is from genome assembly GCF_016433145.1 of Gracilinanus agilis. Lineage (NCBI taxonomy): Eukaryota > Metazoa > Chordata > Mammalia > Didelphimorphia > Didelphidae > Gracilinanus > Gracilinanus agilis. The sequence goes on from NW_025354230.1 coordinate 4,384, forward strand.
CTAAAATATAGATTTTCTAAGGGGATTGCATGCAAAGAAATATAGTTATTCAGAGGCATAAAACAGTGACTAGAAACTGAAATTGCTTCATTAGATTCTCTTGTAACACTAATAATATTAATACTCACCTTCATGGGTTTGTCAATGCATACCTTGGTGGGAGCCCCAGTAAAGACTTCGCCAGCCCCATGTTGCTGTGAAGCTCCAGCTCTTGCGTTTGTGTCCCTCAATGACCGGCCTAGAGCCGGCCGGACCACGTATTCTAAGGCAGCCCCGTTGGCCAGATTCCCTGATTCCTGACGTGACAGGAGGTGGAACGCCACCTTGGGCTTCGAAAAATGAAACGGGAAAGATGACAACAGATTTCAGAAGCGAAAACAGCCACCCCCACCCAAAGCCCAAATGGAGAAGTGTTCTTTTCCATATTTAGACTGTTTTCCCAAGTAACAGGCAGTGTACGAAAGTGCCTGTCCTCCCCCAACTACCTACAAGAACTGGCTTGCTATCTGCCCTGGCTCTCTCAAAACGAGGTGAAAGCTACCTAAAACCTACTGAGAAAACGGTCAAAACAATTAACTCTTTCTCTAGCACTGTCTATAGTGAGGGAAGGCAATTTGCTATTTTCCTGGTTCCTGAAGGTCTGGAAGGATGCTCCCTGCCTCTGGATCTTTTCATCCAATGGCTCTTTTGTTTCGTAAAAGCATTTGGATGTTTTACTACTCATCGTGCATCTCGGCACTCAGCTCAGGCTTTCATAAAACTTGTTTTTTTTTTTTCCCCAGGCATCATTGTATTTGGTGCAAAGTCCTTTGCCCATTGTAAGAATATTGTCCTCCAATGCAAAGCAGCTTACATCAGGAGGGCCGAAACGTTTCGAACAAATATCTTTTCTTGTCCTTTGGGTCATCCAACAAATCCCTGTCCTATGCGGTTAATAATAATGATTTCTAAGTATTCAGAACGGGTCTCATCTGTTTTGTAGATATAAATGTTTTCTTTTTTCCGGTGGCAGAACAAATGCCTCCCTTTTCATCTAAAATTCTGTCAGGGAAGATCTTAACCTTGGCGCGTGAGTATAAAAGGCGCAAATAGGGGAGGAAATTAATGATATTTCTATAAAGAAAAAGCCAGAAGCAGAGCATTTTTGTAGGGCAGATTTAATAAGCGTATGCCAGGAAGAGACAAAAACTCAAGAAAGGGATTCCTCAGCATGAGTTCTCTCCTGACTGCGGGGTGGTGCCCCAGCCCACGTAGGTCACCTTCGCTCTTTGACAGTCTCCAGAACCAGCCACAGAGGTGGGGATTTTGAAATCAGAGTGGAAATTGCCATCTTAGTGTTGAGTGACTCCTTGATTAGGAGCTGCCAGGCCAGTAATTTTCCTCCTTCCCCAAGACGCTTGTCTTAACGTTTTTCTGCCAAGTCTTAATACGTTGATTCATCGTTAGCAATTTTCTAGAATATATACACATATATAAAATACGTGTATAGAAGTATGCATTGTATGTATGCGTGTTTATGCAATGTATTATAGGTCATATTAATGTATTATATTTATGAATACATGGTACATAATATATATATATAGAGAGAGAGAGAAATACACAAATAATATTAGTTGTCTGGAAACAATATTAACTCCATGCCATTAGATCAAGAAAAGACCTTATTAAGTAAAATATATGTGGTGGCAGATATTCATTCTCTGGTTTTTCTTTTGACTTTGAATGAAACCTGAGACAAAGTCTTGTGGGAAAGCCATCCTGTCCCTCTTTCTCTCACTCTCTGTCTGTGTCCCTCCCTGTCTCTGTCTCTATCTCGGTCTCTCTGACTCTCCATCGCTTGGTTTCTCTCTTTCTATCACTCTCTTTCTGACTCTGTCTCTCTGTCTGTTTGTCTCCCTCTCTTTCTGTCTCTGTCTCTCTCTCTGTCTCTCAGTCTCTGTCACTCTCTGACTCTGTCTCTGTCTCTCTCTCTCTCTCTCTCTGTCTCTCTCTTTCCTCCTCTCTCTCTCTCTCTGTCTCTCTCTTTCCTCCTCTCTCTCTCTCTCTGTCTCTC
>NW_025354231.1:0-5171 GCF_016433145.1 Gracilinanus agilis
TCCCTCCTCCCTACCTTCCCTTCCCTTCCTTTCCCTCCTTCCCTTCTCTCCCCTCTCTCTCTCCCTGTCCCTGTCCCTTTCCCTCTCCTTTTTCCTCTTCCTCTCCCTCTCTCTCCCTCTCCCTTTCCCTTTCCCTTTTCTTCCTTCTTAGAACCAATACTCTATATTGCTTCCAAGGCAGAAGAGCAGTAAGAGCTAGGTAATGGGAGTCAGGTGACTTGCCCAGGGTCCCACAGCAAGGCCAGATTTGAGTCCAGGACCTCTTGTCTCTAGGCCTGGCTCTCATTCTGCTGAGCCATCTTGCTGCCCCTGCCAATGCCCTTCCTGTTGTGTCTGGGCAGCCCGATTCTGACCCAAGCTCCTGTTGTCAAAGTACTATGAGTTGGTCCCCAAACACTCCTCTCTCTGAGCCTCAGTTTCCTCCTCTGTAAAATGAGGAAGATTGCCCAGGACAGTTTTCACGATCTCCCCTGATACTTTTTGCAGTTCTCAGATTCAGCCAGCTTTTAAAAGAGGCAGCAGATCCAAGGAGCGTGACAATAAAACCCAACCTCAGACCTTGAGCCGAATTAGTCTGGAGTGTTTTTTCCCCCCTATTTCAAAGTTGTACTTGTTCAAAAGAGCATAAAGCTTTTAATCATCGGGCTTGCAGAGGGAGTTGTCTCTCTAATCTCCCACGGCTTCCTTTCTTCCCCTCTACAAACGATCCGCAGGCTGCGGCTGTTGTCTTGTCTTGTGCTTTCGGGATCAGCACTTTTTGGGCGAGAAATGAAAACATTGCATTTTTAAGGCAGCCGAGAGGGAGCCTGAGGTCTGGATGAATGTAGTCGCGGCAGGCTGCCGCGGAGGTTACCCAACGGGTTAACTTAGCGGGTTTGTTTTGCTGAGTGGGATGGAACAGATTTGATTGAATGTTCTTGCTTAGGGATAAATATTGAAGCTTCTCCCCACCCTCATGGTCATTTTTTTTTTCTTGAGGAAGAATTTTTAATTACTGCTCTCCTGTTCAGTTAGGGCTGTCAGCTGACTGCGAGGATATTGGCAAGGAATAACAAAAGCCAAGATTCCTTGGGGTGTCATGAGGTGGAGCTGCCAAGGGAGGTCCAAGAAGAACCCATTTCAAGTCTGTAGGGTTCGTGGAGGCCACCTGTCTAGTCTGACCTCATTATGCTACATAAAGACAAACCTGAGACCCAGAAAGGGGAAGGGACTTGATCAGGGTCACACTATTCACCAGGTGAAGTCAGCGTTGCTGGTTAGGAAAGCAGAGGCTGGTGGAAGAATTAGAGGGAGCCCTAGAATACCCAGAGGCCACTAAATCAACTCCCGTCCAGTCTATAAAGACAAGACATTTGATCAACCACCTCAAGTACATTCTGTGGGGGGCAGGGAAAGAAGGTTCTCCAAGTTGACAGCAAAAAGGAAATCCAGTCCCTAATTACGGTGAGTTCAAATAATCACAAAAATAGATGGAGGAAGAGGCCTCTATAGATCCAGAGAAATGGCTGCCCTCAGAAACTGCCATAGAGGAACACAAGTTTGTAGTTAGCCAGAGACCTCAGAAGCATTGTATTTTACCACCTTATATTTTTTTTATACCCATATTTTAGAGATGGCCAAGAGAGAAGTGACTTGCCTGGGTCATCTAGGGTGCTAAGGAGTTGGCCATTGGAAGGGACCTTCAAGGCCTTCTTGTCTAACCCTCTTATTTTATAGATGGCCAACGGAAATGAAGTGACTCATCTGGGTCACCTAAGGAGTTGGCCATTAGAAGGGACCTTCAAGGTCCTCTTGTCTAACTCTCTTATTTTATAGATGGCTAGGAGAGAAGTGACTCACCTGGGTCGTCTAGGATGCTAAGGAGTTGGCCATTGGAGGGGACCTTCAAGGGCCCCTAGTTTAACCCTCTTATTTTACAGGTGGCCAGGAGAGATGGAGTGACTTATCTGGGTCACCTAAGGAGTTGGCCATTGGAAGGGACCTTCAAGGCCTTCTTGTCTAACCCCCATATTTTACAGATGGCCAAGGGAAATGAAGTGACTCATCTGGGTCACCTAAGGAGTTGGCCATTGGAGGGGACCTTTGAGGCCCTTTTGTCTAATCTCCTTATTTTATAGATGGCCAAGGCAGATGAAGTGACTTATGTAGGTGCTAAGAAGTTGGCTATAGGAAAAGACCTTGAGGCCCTCTAGTCTAACCACTTTATTTTATAGATGAGGAAACTTGAGGTACATAGAAGTGAAATCCTTTACCCAAGATCACAGAAACAGTAAATGAGAAATAACATGGGGGGGGGGCTGCTCAGATAAGTGGCCAAGTGAATAGATTGTCAGGTCTAGAGTCGGGGAAACCTTGGGTTTCGTGAACTGATTCTAAGCTAGAATATAAGGTTTAGAAAAAGAAATAAGGTGGAATTTGAATTTGAAATTTGAATGTGGATTCTGACTTTCCACCCTTTCTTCTTTCCCACTCTTCCATACTGTCTTTCTGAGAGCGAACAGGATGGGGCAATGGGCTCCAAAGGGGCGAGTGGGTAAGATCAGTTGTCCACTCTTGACCAGCGGACCTTCCCCGATGGGCACCCAGATTCCTGACTGGAGGAGCTCCGTATGGGCTCCACGGGGAAGCTGTGTGTCATCCTCAGACATTTCTCAGCTATCAAGCACTTATCCACCCCGAACCAGAAAAGCAATGTCAAATCCAGCAGAATTCACAAGCTGAGAAATGCTCTTCCTTGTAAGACATTTGGTCCATGAATGTTTGATTTCTGTAGAAGAGCTCTTTTCCCCAGGGGTGAGGTCGGCCTGGGGAAGCATTTGTGAAATCCTGATGACCCGGGTGGGTGAGAATGGAGAAGATGAAGAAAGTGAGTGGTTTTCTCCCCTTCTCCTCCCCTCCCTCCTTCCTCTTTGAAGATCTTTGAGCAAACATTGAGACATGAGACAGCCTTTTCCCCTGTGAAATGAAATTTTCAGTCATGTGCTCTCTTGTGAATCTCCCTTTAAAAAAAGAAAAGGATGGAGTCTGAAGACGTGGGTTCATTTTCTGCAACACAGCCAATAAGTGTCTGAGTCAGAATTTGAATTCAAGTCTTCTTGACTCTAAGCCCAAAACTCTATTGGCTTTACCACCTGGTATAAGTTATTTTAGCCACCTCTAGCCCTATTTCATCACCTGTGACAGGATGGGGGTTTAGAATGGAAGGCTTTTGTTAGAGATCCTTCCCTCTCCAGAGCCAGGTTCCTTTAAAAAATAATCAACCCATCTTGCTTGCCTTTGGAGATACTTCCGATTTTTGGCCTTGGAAGCTGAAACTGGCCCTTTTCCTTGTGACAGACAGGTTCCCTAACAGCTGTAGAGAATCCATCTTCAGTCAGGGCTAGCCTAGCTTCAGCCTCAGCTTTCTGCTCAGTGTTACGGAAAATCCTCCCTAGAAAACAGCCAATATCTACCTGCTACGGGACGTTAAAGATTCCAGATGAACATTTGGTTTTGGAGTCTTTTCCTGGCAAAAGCAGCATGGCGAATCCGTTAGCAGTTTAGATTTTACAGTGTACAATGAAAGCAAATGGCTATGATGTACTGACACGTTTTGTGTGGGGAACCTGTAGTCTGGACTCTTTTCTTGCGTCTGATGGGGGAACTCGGTGGCGGAGAGCCAAGATCCTCAGGTCATAGACAGAGTTGGAAGGAACCTTAGAAGTCATTAAAGTCAACTTTCCTGTGATGTACCTTGCGGGACTTTTAACATCTGTGTGTTGGGGCAGAGTGAGCCCTTCTAGAGAGAAGAGAACAAGGTGGGTTCTTGGCTGCTTTATTAAACATGGCCTCTTTTGGGCCTTTAAAACTTGATTTTCATCTTCAAGGTGTCGGGAACCAGCAATCCAGTGGTCGGAGGCAGGGCCATAAAATCATAGATTTAGATCTGGAAGGGACTGTAGAAAGCTCTTCTAGCGCAACCCCCATCCTTTTACAGATGTGAAAACTGAGATCCAGAAACTCACAAAAAATTAACACTAGAGCTGGGATTTGCCCCCAACTCCTCTAATTCTGAATCCAGATACTTTCCACACGGACTCAGAGGTGTTCTGGGGAAGTCAGGACCCCCGTAGTGTTAGGCAGAAACAGACAGAGGCAGGTCGAAAAATTTTAAGTTTCCTTTTTGTCAGCCTCCTGACTTTGGGACGTCACTTAATATCTACGAGTCTCTGTTTACTCATCTGTGAAGCTGGGATGAGAGTAACAAATGTACCGAGGATTCCTTAATGCACCTTAAGCCTTTTCTAAAGCACTGTTAAGATCTTCGGTTAGAAAGTGTTTAATATGCCAAATCGTTGTAACCTTTGATTTTTAGAATGCATGGTTCGTCACATCTAGAAACCCATCCTTAGAGTGCCTTTTGTATTTCTCTGCTTTGGTTGCAAAACAGGTAGCTATTTCTTTCTAGTGTCAATGGAGTCTGATGATCCATGACTAGTCATTTGGATTAAATGGAAGCTGCAGTGCTTAGCTCCTCTCCTTGCACATAGTAGGCATGTCATAAACTGCTTTATTCCTTGACGGTTTCATTATAGAGTTCTTTTTAAAATTTGATTGATGGTTGAACCTAAGCAGGATTTCTTTTGTTTTCTTTTTTCTGGTCTTTTTCTTTTTCTTTTTTTTTAACTTATAAAGATATTTTCTTTTTACCAATTATATGTAATAACAAATTTCCACATCAATTTTCTGAAGTTATATAATCCAAATTGTCTCCCTTCCTCTCTTCCCTCCCTTCCCTTCCCTTCCCTTCCCTTCCGGAGCTGGCAAGCAGTTCAATCTAGGTTTTACAGGTATTATCAAATATTCTTATGGCCAAAGAAGTTTATTTGAGGGGGGGAGGGAGGTAAGGATGTAGGGAGGGAAGGAGGGAGGGAAGGAGAGAAGGAAGAAAGAAGGAGGGAAGAAAGGGAGGAAGAAAGGGGGAGAGGGAGGAAGGAAGGAAGGAGAAGGAAGGAAAGAAAGAGAAAAGGACAGAAGGAAGAAGGGAAGGGAGGAAGAAAGGGGGAGAGAGAGAGAGGGAGGAAGGAAAGAAGGAATAAGGGAAGGGAGGAAGGAAAGGAAGAAAGGAAGGAAGGAAGGAAAGAAAGAAGAAAGAACAGAAGGAAGAAGGGAAGGGAGGAAGAAAGGGGGAG